>NW_027117490.1:0-139156 GCF_038497645.1 Lipomyces chichibuensis
TAACGCGACTGGGTTTCCTTTAGGTTAGAAATTAAGTTTGGTCGGTGCATATAAGGGTACGACTGGTACGTGGCCCGATGGCATTTTTGATATTACCAAACTTTTCAGTGGCATTTTTGATATTATCCCTAATATATAATATCTAGAATAGTACAAGCATATACATAACCACTCATTTACTAACATTATATACATATAAAGACTCCGTTACGTGCGTGGACTAGTCATAACAGCATACATAACCAATACGTAGAGAATCGAACAGAAAGAAAATGCTTGACTCCATGAAAAACTATAAGGTTAAAATAAACAATCTGGAAATGCGGGCCAAAAATACATAAAAGATTGAAGGAAAATATACACCAATATCAGATTCCGCGATCTTATCATCATGTAACTTCGGATAACTCGGCAAGTCTTTTCTCCCACATATGCTTATTGTTGGATATCTGATCTGCTGTGTATCGCAATTCTGGCACAACTAGTTGAACGGCCTCGAACAGTGGTCCCGCGAACGCGTTTATGAAGAACAATTGTGACTTTGCAAGAGCTACCGTTTCTTTCACATCCTGCAACAGCACCGTTGTCGGCGTTCTCGTTGAACTGTCGGGTTGTGTTGGAGCAGGGTTTTTCATGCCAAGGCGTTCCTCCAAATCGGACATCTTTTGGAATTCCTGCGTAAGCGCGTTACCCCAGTGCGTCGAAATATCAAGCCGTCTAGCAACGTTACTGATATCCGCACATTTGATCAGCGTAGAACATAACAGCCTCTTCCTCCGTGCGTTCTCCGTCTCATCATCAGTAACCAAAACCGCGCCGTCAAGGAGTATACTGTCCAACTTTCGCATATAATCGAAGTGCAGCGCCATATCAGTCGCCATCACCGCGTCGACTATCAGATCTTTAATGGTTTTTTGCTGCATGACGGGCCAGTAACGAGCGAGAATTTGGTTGAATGCGGCGCAGTGGAAGGACTCGAGGACGCTGCGATCATTGTACAGACGTGCGAGCGGCGACCTTGATGCGATGAGGAACGCGTTCGTCACACCCGGGTGGCCTACGTCGTGGCCAATTGCTGCGAGGAGGAGCACGAGCGCGTCGACGGGGTCGAGAATCCGTGCCAGTGAAGTAGCGCAGATGCCTTCTTGTTGTGGCGGTGTGGACTTTGTATATGGTGGCAGCACTTGCATAGCGAGCAGGAATGAGAATGTGGCCTGCAGGACGTCAACGACGTGTCGAAAGTTGTGGTATGGATTCCGTGACTGGTACGACGCTCTGACGACGGAGATAAAGTGTTGTAAATCATCTGGCGAAAGGATTAAATGCTGCACTTCAGGCATTGTGAAGGAGTGCCGGAATATGTAATATGCACATTGCGTGAGCTCGTCGTCGGTAAGTTTATTTGCAGGAAAATCCCAGTCGCCGATGATGGACTCTAAATACGCCGCTCTGTCGTGTGTTAGTAATAGCGGGGTCACAACAAGTGGATCTCCGGAGGGTGTCTGGTCAAAGAACATCACATGAAACAACGACTCAATCAGCCGCTCCTCGTCAGGTCCGATCGAGGTGCTCATGGATCCGCATATCCAGCCGGCCTTGTAAGTGCCATGGGGCAGTATCCGGCATGTATCGCGATAGAGCTGAACCAAGATGCCTCTTATTCGTGGCTCCTGCATAATTCGATGTATGACGTCGATTGCGCCAAGCTCGACGTAGTTTTCCATTTCGGCTTCTTCGTCGTCGACCAGAGCAACCGGGAAGAGACGTTTCGGCAGGGAGGATGTAGTGCGGATCCGTTGCAGCAAGGTGGGACCATGCAAGGCATCTTTGGGAACTTGATCGACGAGCGCTGGCTCGCGGGAAGGCATGTCAATGAAGAGTACTACCTGCGTGGCCGGGTCAATGGTCGCGAGATGCTCAAGACAGGCAGCTTCCGATGAGTGGGACGTGGCTTGGAAATGCGTGTGAGTCTTGATAGAAGGAATACCACTGGGTATATGCGGACATACCTTGCTTGAATACCGACACAATCTGAGTCAGGTTATGGGCGACGAGGGTGTGCTCGCGCGACATGACCGACATAAGCACATCGGCTGTCAGCGTGGCCGGGGAGCGCACACGGTAGTCGAGGTAGCATGCGTGGTAGACCGCCGGCATTTCGAACAGCGACGGACGGACGTACTGTAGCCAACGATCTGCTGGCGGCCTGTTGAAGAAACGGGAGTGGCAAGCGAGATAAAGTGTATATAATATTGTATATCAAATACCGAATATAATGTCGAGCGCAACAAATTTTTGGCACAGTAGCGTATTGGAGCCCTCCAGCCGCGCAGGTAAAGTATGGTAAATGAATGACAGAGGATGTGTGTGAAGTTGCGACCCGTCACAAGGCCGGAATGGCTTGTAGCCCTAACCCTTTCGGATATTCTCGGCGAAGAAACTTTAAAATCGAGTTAATCCGATCTCTGTCAAGTTCTTCCGGCGACAATAACAACTGGATACATTACCGAACATCGAGGATGCGGGACGTCTACGTAACATAATATATATATATATACCCCTAATAATATGAATGATTGAATGTAGCATCCAAAATATTCAGTAGGCAACACACTAATGCAGCACTCACTGCCGCGTTTCTCTATGATTTTAGCCTGAATGCAGACCACACCATTGGGGCGATGAAAAAGCGACGCATTTGTACATGGCATCTACCACGGAGGAATAGTCGGCTCAATGAGGGTGACCTTATTTCCTCCATACTCTCAGGACACAGGTAACGACCGTCACCCATACAAATTGCCACACAACTTCTCAGCGGCTGTTTCCCATAGTAAACTCCTTAGCGTTCGAAATGATTTTAAAATGCACGGCACACAAGTGCAGATGTTAATAATGTCACCCGCTCAATGTCTGCCACTACTTGGGTTCGGCCATTATCAGATAACTCTGCCAGATCACACATGTGATTAGCATAATATCTTTTATGCCATCTTGTTAAGCATGTCTTTTATTCCTCGCGGCCCATATACAGCACAGAGGCTACGTCAACAACCGACCAGTGTTATCCTAACAGTGCATTGGGTGTCACAATATATACACTGCATACAAGGTAGTCACAGGACCGGCCGTCGAATCTTTCAATGTACTATAATTTTACCTTTTTCATTTTATAATACATGTACGCATTTCACATACAACCTAAGCCTCCACAATAGTCACTTTGTTAAATGCCTTTCCCTTGACGAACTCCAGACTCTCACCAGCCTACGACCGGTCGTTAGCTTGATCATTCACCCTAACTGAACAAGTTACTCACATAGCTGACCAACGGCGGAACCTCAACGCCAACAACGTCGTCGCTAGCAGTGGCACCAGCGGCAACAACCCATCGCTTTCCCTGCTTGAGCAGATCCGCACGCGACGTGTCGGCGTCGTCCTCACCGACCGTGCCTGCTTTATTCTTCAGTGGTGAGAACTCATCCTCGCGTCTCACCTCCAGGTTCGCAAATTGCGCAGAATCGAGCTGCGGGAAACAATCAAAGATAAACTGTTCCATCTTGATTCCATTCGGCTTTGACGGTGAAATAGACTCGCCTGTCTCCAAGTCCACGCACGGGATTTTCTTTCTGGCGATGTGGTATGGCAGGTAATTTTCAGACCATGTGGGAATCGTGTTGAGGTACTCAACCGAATAATAGTGATTCACAATATTCGCCGCTCGGAAAGCGAGCTCTGTTTTCCCGCTCTCTGAGTCCACCGCGGTACGATGCGCCATTTCCTCCGAAATTTCAGAGTATTCAATCACGGCGGGGTGTCCGTCCTTCGCGACGATCAGCCCCACGTTCTCCTTCGGATGTCGCTTGGGGACCGACTTGGTGGCCACGAGAACACCGCGTGATTCAGCAAAGCCGAGGAACACGGGGTCTGCCATCCGCACGAGACAATTGTCGACGCAGTACGCATGAACGTGCTTGATCCCTCGCTTCGCAAAATCAAGCAGCACGTCTTCCTGCACTAGTGCTCTATAGATACCGCCGTTGCCGTCTGGCGCAACGGCAACCTTATCTTTGCTTTCTAACAAAATCTTTCCGGAGTTATCGATGCATGGTAAGACCCCCTGCTCGAAAAACTTAACATTGCTGGGATCAAGACCAAAATAGCTATGTTCCTTGAAGAAAGTCTCAGTTGGAGCACGAGTGGGACCGGATGTCATGATGTACCACGGAATAATGACTTTAGTCTTCCCTGTCCTATTTTGAACGAGGTTCTGCAGCGACACTATGCGCTCGGCTTGTAATTCGAAAAGGGACTTGTGAGACGGGAGACCGATGTCAAAGCATCCTTTGGGGGCCGAGGATCCTAGGCGAGTACCTTGACCACCTGCAAGCAATACCACAGCGACAGAGTTCTGGGCAATAAGCGAGATACCTATCTTTTCCCACTTCTCGATCTGCGACGGCGGCGCAGTCAAAACAGAAGCAGTCGCAGACTCGGGAAGCGGAGCGATCTCTGATGGATCTGACTCGGGAGCCTGCGAGAGCACAGTCTCTGCTATTCTAGATACACGAGCAGGATCGATTGTCGCGAGCTGAGATAGCAATAATTTCTGTGATGATTCATCGAGCGAGTCGTAGAATGTGAACACTTGGGATTGGCCTGCTGTCCCGTAGGATTCTTGCAATTCCTTGAGAGACATTCAGGTCGTAAATAAGTTGTAAACCAGTTACTGAATCAAAGGTTAATTAGGACCGATCTCGAATGTAACATTCATTTACCAAATACTCACAAATTCGCGAGAGGCAGTTGTAATTATCTAAGATAGGGCTGTATTGGAGAATGATCTATAAATACCGAGCTTCACATGAATTTGAGTGTTACCGGATAACTGGAGTAGAGCCACTGAGCCACTTTGACTATATCTGCACAGCCAACTTCAGCCGCACGGTTGACTTTGGCACACGTTTTGAGGTACAGTAACTTGTTCAGTGGCTATCTGCCAGAGAATTCAAATTACTAAATATCACTACTCCTTTTAGTCCATTAATTCTATCCACTTTCACATTATTATTTAGGCGCTGCTTTAATGATTTTTAAATATATCTCATCATTTATTCTAGAGGTATCCTTGAAATCTTCTACCTACGTAGGTTCCACGTACTAGACAAGCCAGAGTCATCCAGATTGCTCCTTCCACGCAAGCATAACCTCATCATTGTCACCGTTTAAAGTCGTGCATGTCGAAGCCAAACACATCAATAATCTGCCTATCAATGCCAAATTTCGATCGTTGCTCAAACTATCCATGACTTCTTCTCACTATAGGTTTAGGGTTTTAATCCTCAAGGTATTGTGGTAATTGAATCCCCCGAAAGGGAGGTTAGAAGTGAGGGGTCTAGATAAGTTTCTATATTTTATGATATAACTATTTATCCGAGGAGGCTTGTTTATACACACAACAGTCGTGCACGCAACATTGGCAAGACCATTCCAACATAGGATGCGGTAATATCGTGCAATATAGAGTGCATATCATAGATTATAGATCAATTGTCTAACGATCAATACTAAACACATCATCAAAGGATCGATTGCGACACCTTCCTTGATCAACAAAGTTACAATGCTCTGGAGCAGCTTATTGCAATTTTTTCTTTTACTACTAGTGTCGACGCTTGTCCGATCATTAAGTGACTTTGACGACTTCGGCCTGGAAGATGTACCGGACCCAACAACGCGACTGCTATTAGCTGAGCATGCTCGTGCATCTAATGCGTCGCTCCAATGGGGTCCGTATCGTCCTAACTTATACCTCGGTATTCGGCCTCGTGGATTACCGGAGACTTTTTTGTCGGGCTTGATGTGGTATAATGTGGACAACTACCAGGGCATCCAGAAGACACGGCATACATGCGAACAGGGCGACGAAATGCAAGGATATGGTTGGGATATATACGATACTCGCGACGGTGGTCGACAAGTAATTCACGACGTCGCTCATGATATTGATTTATACACAGAGTTCGTGAAAGACGGAGGTAGCTGGGGGTTGCGCGTTCGCGGTGTGCCCAAAAGCAACGATACACGGACTGCTATTGTGTTTTATTTTGGCACAGAAGGAATCGCGCGTAGCAAGCTTTTGAATGATTTCAATTTGAAGGGGCTCATGGATGATGCTCAGTACGGGGGTTATATTGGAGGCTTAGGAAACTTCAAGTTAACAGTTACTCGCGGCCCGGAATCTAATCGTGCCCCACCGACCGATCATGCGCTCGGCATCTCGCGACCTGCGGAGAGAACGCATGCCCTATCCCTTGCTGTCGACGGATCCACAGTTTGGCGCGCGAGGGACTATTACATGAAGGCAATGCAGGAGTTCGTTCAGAAGATGCAAAGCATTTATCCTCCCGAGCAGTTACCGCCCGCGGCTCATTTGTTTAATTTGAACGATGCCCCTGATGAGGGAAACTTGCATTTTATCCAACGCAATTTTGTTGGGAAGTTTCAGTTTGATGTGCTTTTTGAGGAGGAGGGTGGAGAGTCGATGGACTGTGAGTATGCTTAAGTGGTTCTGGGCCTGTTATGAAATTAACCCTATCTAGCTGCAAAGCTCACGTCGCTTCTTGACACAGCTATTAGTTCCTTTGATAGTCGCTATGCAGAAGTATTTCCGTCGATCGAACCATTTGATTCGCCTGAGTACATCTCATTTGGAAAGTACCTCCTATCCAATCTTCTTGGCGGCATCGGCTACTTCCATGGTTCTGGCCTTGTTGATGTGTCCGACGCTGCATACGATGATGAGGAATACGAAGAGTTCTGGCTAGATCGCGGAGCGCCGAACGTTGTTGAAAGCGAGCTTTCCGAGCTGTTCTCAGCTGTGCCTTCCCGACCATTTTTCCCTCGAGGGTTTTACTGGGATGAAGGATTTCACCTGGTTCCTATAATAAAGTGGGATCCGGACCTTGCATTAGAGATTATGAAAAGCTGGTTCAATCTTGCTGATGACGAAGGCTGGATCGCACGTGAACAGATTCTCGGACAGGAAGCCCGCAGCAAGGTGCCTCATGAGTTTCAGACTCAATACCCGACATATGCGAATCCACCAACACTAGTCCTTGCAATTTCCGCTTTTGTCGATGCAGTAGAGTCTTATTCTGTCCCTGAAGGGTCTAGCGTCCCTGTCGGAGATGAGATGCCGCAGCAGTTTATCAACTTTCCCGACTCGTCGCCACGCAACGCGCATCTACATTCACCGACCTTGGCTCGAGCAGCATTGAAAAGCTTATACCCTTCGTTACGGACCCACTTCAACTGGTTTCGTCGTACACAGTCGGCTGATATCCGATCATGGCACAATTCGGACACGCCACGACCACCTTCTTGGACTGAGGGATATAGATGGCGAGGGCGGACACCTGACCACTGTCTTACGTCGGGCCTAGACGACTACCCGCGTGCGCGGCCACCGCATCCCGCGGAAATGCATGTCGATCTGATGGCTTGGGTTGGCGCTATGGCAAGGGCTATGATCAAAGTGGGAAAGTTCACTGGCGCTGCGGAGACGGAGATTACACGGTACGAAAAGATCCTCGCTGGGGTTAAGGGTAACCTGGAGGAAATGCATTGGGATGATGGGGAAGGGGCGTACTGCGATTTGGCATGGGACCCTGAGACTGAGAGCAGAGTTCACGAGTGCCATGAAGGATACCTGACGTTACTACCGTTCATGGTGGGACTGATACCCGCTGAGAAGGTGGGCAAGATTGTAAGCGGGCTGAGAGACCCAGAGAGGTTGTGGACGGAGTTCGGAATAAGGAGTTTGTCGAAGCGTGATGCGGCATTCGGCCTGGGAGAGAATTACTGGCGTGGCAGCATATGGATAAACATGAACTACATGATTCTGAGCGCATTACGGAACTACTTTGAAATTCCGGAAGTGTCAGAGAGGGATCGCGATTTGATAGCAGAGACGTACAAGACTCTAAGGGTCAATCTGGTGAGCAACGTGTATAAACAGTGGGAGGCTACAGGTTTCGCGTGGGAGCAGTACGAGCAAGAGACTGGAAATCCCAAGGGTGTTAAACACTTTCTTGGTTGGACGTCGCTGGCAACGGTCATCATGAGTATGCCAGAGGTGTTGGTATAAGGCGGTAGTGTAATATATGTATAGATGTCATATGTGGCATAATATTAAGTTATATTATTTAGCAAAAAGTTGTTAGTCCTTGGACATGAATGCAGATTACATGAACACGGACACTGGAACTGAAAGCGATATCGGCTCTTCTGATCTAAGATAACATTCCGCTCGCGGAATTGTATAAACTTCATGAACGATAACAATCAGTGGACCCCAGTGTCCAGTAATCACAAGATCGTTGGACCGTTTTGTAATTTGATGATTTTGGCGGAATGTGCTAACTAAACATGGCGCCTTTAATGCAATCGATAGCTTCGCCTAAGGTAAAAGACCGAAATGCTGCGACGGTTGCAGCTGCAAATACGCCAACTCTGTGGGCGTCACACGTGGACGTAGTGGCGGGAGAGCTGCCAGATTTGGCTGACCTGCACGGTGATGTCAGTAATAAGGGGTCGGTTGCCGGTCAGGTGGCACACGTGCACAGTCAGCGATATGTGGCAACTGACATAATGGCTGAGTCATCCTAGGGCTTCGAATAAGCGCGCCACATGACCCCAGCCAAAATCAACAACAAAACGACGAAGCGAAAGAACGACGCCGCCCCCTCAGTCGACGCCTATACTTTTTTAGGGTGAGGAGAAGGGCACTTTTGGAAAGCAACGACCGGACTGGCTCTGTCTAACTTAACGCTTAGCTTTTTGGTTCTTCTCCAACTCCAACACCCCCCCCGCCTCTCCATCCCAGCCCCTCCCCTGCATCTGCTCCAGGTCTGTCATCCATCCGCCATTGTTTAAGTCTCCTTGATCGGTTTGAACACCTCCACAGTGTCGCTCCATATTCCTCCGTCTTATTCTACCCCATGTCCTCCAACTACAGCATGTCCTACGGCCTGGGAGGCGCGCGAAGCAGTGGTATGTCACGTCGTCTTTTTTTTTCTGCTCAGCAATTCCTTTCCTGTCCACTTAACTCACATCCTTTCTAGATATCGTCCGGGAAAAAGTACATGACGGACGAACTGGCGAGATCCGAGAACTCTCCTACACAGACTGCAAGATGGTGGGCAATGGTTCGTTTGGAATAGTCTTTCACACAAAACTCTCCCCATCTGGTGAGGAAGTTGCTATCAAACGCGTGCTGCAAGACAAGAGATTCAAGGTAACCGCCGCCATTCTTAAAATTGACATGCTACCCTGTTTCGGGCTCTAATTTCTTACATATTAATTAGAACCGTGAGCTTCAGATAATGCGACTTGTGAAGCACCCCAATGTCGTCGATCTCATCGCGTTCTTCTACTCCTCAGACAGCGGCCGATCATCCAACGCGTACGAACGAAAAGGTGATGTGTTTACACCACCGCCTAAGGAGGAAGTTTATTTAAACCTGATCCTGGAATTTGTGCCCGAGACAGTTTACAGGGCATCTCGTCACTTCGCCAAACTAAAATCAACAATGCCTATGATTGAGATTAAACTTTACATATACCAGCTTTTCCGTTCACTGGCTTACATCCATTCTCAGGGCATCTGCCACCGTGACATCAAGCCTCAGAACCTTCTCACCGATCCCAAGACCGGCGTTCTCAAGCTCTGCGATTTTGGTTCTGCGAAGATCCTTGTTGCTGGCGAGCCGAATGTGTCTTACATCTGCTCCCGTTACTATCGAGCACCGGAACTCATCTTTGGTGCAACAAATTATACGACGAAGATCGATGTCTGGTCGACAGGCTGCGTGATGGCTGAACTCATGTTGGGGCAGCCATTGTTCCCAGGCGAGTCCGGCATTGACCAGCTTGTTGAGATCATCAAAGTGCTAGGCACTCCTACGCGGGAGCAGATCAAGACTATGAACCCCAACTACATGGAGCACAAGTTCCCGCAAATTAGGCCCCATCCATTTTCAAAAGTCTTTAGAAAGGGCCCCCCTGACGCGATTGACCTTATTTCCCGCCTGCTAGAGTACAACCCCAACCAACGGTCGTCAGCTATCGAGGCAATGTGCCATCCCTTCTTCGACGAGCTCAGGGATCCCTTTACCAAGCTTCCTGATTCGAGACATCCTGAAAATCCCCCGCACGAGCTTCCGCCGCTATTTGATTTCTCACTACATGAGTTATCGATCGCTCCGGAACTGAACGACAAGCTCGTGCCGCGCCATGCGCGGCAAGCTCTTCTAGAAAAGGGAATCGATTTGAATAATTTTACACCATTGACACCTGAACAGATGAAAGTCAGTCTGGAGTAAGGAATTACGGTTGCATAAAATGGGTTTTGTTATTGGATTGGGCCGGTTTTAATGATATGGTTTGTTGTGAATTAGGTACTTAAAAGTGGGCATGTGGGTCGAAAATAATGCTTTGCAGCTCAAAATTCAAGTTTGTCCTATGATCGATGTCCTTTTTGTTTTGCTTTTTGTTCCTGCGTGCGTGCCTGTCTAATTGAAGAGATGGCGCGTCGATTGTCGGATTACCACTGCTGCAATGTTCGTTCTATGCTATTGATATTATTGGGGATCGTTGTTTTCTCTATTGTACCTTCCCATATTCTCACGTAGTTGTATTGTCTTATATTTCTTATATATATATTTATCTAAATATTTTTAGTTGGCATATACAGTTTCACTTAACTGTCTTATTATGTCTCTGTTACAAGCCTCGTATCTCTTTCTATGTGTTTAATATGCGACCCAAAATATTTTTGCTTCGTGCATCCAAATTGTTTTTGCATTTGTCAGTGGGCATGCATCTCCAACGATCGACTTTATACAAATTTGTGCGTCATCGTTTTGACCTCTTGTTTGTTGTTATTGGCTATGTGTAATTGATATGCGCCAGAATAGTATAACAGTTTACGCCCTAAAACACACATATATTTACATTGCGAATTCGTCAATAATTGTAAGATTAATCTCACCGTCCACGACCGTTGCTGTCTCATCCGTAGATGCAACTAAATTAGCCTGTGGCAATTGATTCTGGTCTTGCTCAGCAGCTTCTTCCACACCAGATTTTACAGCAGGTGCAGTATTTTTATCGTCGCCTTTGCTACCTTTTCCCCGCTTTCGTCTCTTCTCTCTCTTCTTATTTGTTCTCTCTTCGTCTAACGCTCTCATTTGCTTCCTCTGCTCTTCAAACTCCTTCAGCATCTCTTCCTTCTCCCTCTGCTCCTCAAATATCTTCGTACGTTCCATTTCCCGCCGTCGTGCCTGCTTATATACATGAAACTCCCCAGATCCAGCGCCAGCGCTCGAACCCTGTACATTCGTCACTAACTCGGGCGGTGGCGGTATTAAATCTGACGGCGACTTCGGGCGAGGGATGACAATCTCTTTATCAGGATTCTTTGCAAGACTAGAGAGCTGCGTTCGCAATGACGCGTATGGGTCGACGGACACTCGTGGTCGCTTCATTCGGGGCTCGGATTCGTCGTCAGATGGCGGAGTGTCAGTCGCAGACTTGATTGGTTTTCGCGGCTGGATCTCGTTCTTGACGGGGACGCCTCCGGATGGTGGTGCCATGGCTCAATTAAGGTATTTGTATATAGGTACAGTTGGTGGGTATTAGGCTGTAGAAATAACAGAGATCATTTATGACATTCACCACCATTCCCGCCATCATCGTTAAGGTGAGCGTGCGGCTGAAAAATGGCTGCCAGTACAAGACCCACCAGCGAAGAAAGGGCCTCATCGCGGCCTCATGACAAACTTCAATCCAACATTCTCCTTAAGAGTCTTGTATGTCTGCTCCGTGCTTACTTTTACCAACTTACCAAAGTCGAGTTCTCAAAATATAGTCGCTTCCAGCAATGGACCTTTTGTCGAACAGACCCACACGCGAAGGTATCCGTGGCGGGCAAGGTTCCTTTTCATGGGACACCGTCAAGCAGGACAAGTATCGCCAGAACTACCTCGGACATTCAGTAATGGCGCCTACAGGTCGTTGGGCCGAGAAAAATGATGCATTATGGTATTCTAAGGAGAAAAATAGTACTGATGTGGAGAAGGAGCTTGATAAAGAAGGGCTTGGCGAAGAAGAACTGCGGCTGACGAAAGAGGAGTTGAGGAGAATAGAGCTAAGGAGGATTAAAGAAGCAGAGGAGATTGCGATGGCTGAGGCGTTGGGGACAAAGCCGCGCGTCAAGAATGCTGATCAGAAGGAAAGCAGTACAGAACAGAGCAGATCTAGAAGCACAAGTCCAGAGCCGCGAAGTCGGCGGAGCGCGAGGGAACTTGAAAGATACCGACACCGCGATGATCGGAGTCCGAGACCTCAACGCAGTCACTATCACAGCAGGGACGATAACAGGACGGCTAGTTACGACAGGAGACGTGACGATTACAGGTCGCGTGACGATAACGGCACGCACCATAGCACTGACGGTCGAGAAGGCCGATATCGACATGGACCACACAACAGCCAAGGCCGACACTATTACTCTAGAGATCATCAGCCAGAGGACGATGAACGGCCATATCGGAGACAGCGTGACAGATCTCGAGAAAGCACACGCCGAGGTTCTAAAGATCACCATCATAACAGGAGAGAGAGCCGTGACAAAGATGAGGTTGACAAATTCCTGGACGGTCTGGGAAAGCCAGGTGACGACGGGTTTATACATCACTCGCGGCGCAATTTGATTCGAGAATAGTTAGTTGAACATGTTTACAATGAAATACGTTTCACTATGCCTGTATTCTATTGTTACATATGCATCATTGAACTCTCCACCGGTGCCGGTTCCATTAAAGGAGCGCCCAGGGGTTTCAATATAGCTGGATCTCGCTTATACATCTGTACCACTCTGAATAACTCTATGACATCTGAAGGGTTTATTCCCTGCACACGCTTCGCTTGTCCTAATGTAAGTGGTTGGACGTCATTCAGTAGCATTCGAGCCTCCATCCTTATTGATCTCACTCCGGAATAATCCACGCCTGTGGGCAGCTGTATATTTTCATCTTCCTGGAATCGCTTAATCATACTTGATTCTCTACTAATAAGCCGACTGTATTTCGCGATAATGGCCACCTTGTCGATAAGTTTTGGAGTAAGTTGCGAGTATTGTGGAAATTTGAGTACCTCTAGGAATGCGGCACACTCATCTCCTCGCCAACCAGTTACAATATCAAAGGCACTTCGTCGAATTCCATCGTTGTTAATTTTGACTGCGTATTCTTCAAATCTGTTCCATTCGTATGGAACTTTGGTGACACTTTTTAAGAATTCGACCGCATCGTCTACCAATGCATTCTCATCTATTGTTTTCGCGTATCGTTCTGGAGACACAACACCATGTAAAAACCCCAGTTTGGTTAACCGCGAATCAGCATTCTCTGCTCTCAAAGTCAAGCGGAACTCCGATCGGGAGGTGAACATTCGGTATGGTTCTTCAACACCCTTAGTAATAAGATCGTCAATCATAACACCTATATATGCCTGACTCCGCGACAAAATAAGCGACTCTTTTCCTAGAGCGGATAATCCGGCATTGACACCGGCCAAAAGTCCTTGCGCTGCTGCTTCTTCGTATCCAGTTGTGCCGTTAATTTGGCCCGCGAGGTAAAGACCCTGGAGTCGTTTTGTCTCCAATGTATGATAAAGCTGCCGAGGGTCAATAAAGTCGTACTCGACACCGTATCCAGGTTGCAGCATTTCTGCATCCTCAAGTCCGGGAACTGTTTGAAGTACCTTCCTTTGTAGATCCGCCGGCAACGTTACGCTGATACCACTTGGATATACTACATCTGTGTCATGCCCTTCCGGCTCTAACCAAATCATGTGGCCGGATTTTTCTGGAAATCTGACAACCTTGGCCTCAATTGATGGGCAATATCGGGGCCCTCTAACTGTCTCCCTGATGTGCATTGTCGTGTGAAGATTTGATCGGATGATGTCGTGCGACTCTGGAGTTGTCGAAGTGATATATCCAGTCAATTGCTTTTCCGCATCAATCGCAACACTCTCGTTCATAAAACTAAATGGATTCGGCGGGTTATCTCCGTATTCTGGTCGCGTTCGCTTATAATTAATTGTCCGCCCGTCTATCCGCGGAGGAGTGCCTGTCTTTAGTCGACCGATTTTAAACCCAGCTGTTGTAAGAGTTTCACTAATACCAAATGACGCGGGCTCGTTTATGCGTCCTGCAGGATAAGAATGCTGGCCGATATGAATTTCGCCGCGAAGAAACGTTCCTGTCGTAATGACTACCTTAGATGCTGGAACGACCTCTCCGGAGTCCATAACCACACCCCGAACCTTTCCATGATGTTCACCTTGCGCGTCAGGCTCAATGATCAGATCCTTAACACTGCCTTCTTTGATATCCAAGCCCCTATAATTCAAAATTTCCTGCTGCATATACTTTTTGTATAGCTTCCTATCAATCTGAGCCCGTGGACCCCACACAGCTGGACCTTTTGATCTATTTAGCATTCTAAAGTTTGTACCAGCGAGATCTGTAACGCGCCCAATCACACCGTCCAAGGCATCGACCTCGCGCACCAAGTTGCCTTTGCCGACACCACCGATGGACGGATTACAGCTGCACGTTCCGATTGCATATATACTCTGAGTTATAAGCGTGGTTCGCGCACCAGTACGTGCAGCCGCTGTCGCAGCTTCACATCCTGCATGGCCGCCGCCAATGACAAGAACTTCTGGTGGTGATGGGTATTCTGCGAGGACCGACGCGAGATTCGAGACGTGTACTGAAATTTGTCGACAATGTAGAAACGGGCGTGAGCAAGATGGCGTCATTGCTGATACCCACCGCGGTCGGCAACGTGCTAAAGACCGCATTATGGCTGTTGTCACTATTAGTGTCAGTACAACACGTTCGTCCGAGAGTTTTCGATGCGAAAATAGGATAGGTATCCAATGACTGTTGTCTGGCTACCGATACAAAATTTAGAGATGCACAGCCACACATGGCATGTGCCGATTCGTGCCACACCGGTCGCGCCACACATTCTACAGCAGCCTAGTTTTTTCAGCATCGTGTGCGAACAAACTCCGTTTCTTTTTGTTGATCACTCGAAAACACAAACCGCATCACGGTCGCCCGCCACCGTATCAGACCCAAGCAAGCGACGACCAGCAGTGGACTGTAATACGGGAGGTTTACCGATGAGTAGGCGGCACGAGGAGTTTTAGTAATAGTACGGGAACTCTTGTGGCGGATCAACGATTTTGGGAACAGGTCGCCGTTTGCACGATATATCCCGCTCCAACATATAATTCAGTAGACTTCATCCTCAGGCTACTCGAAAAACACGTACTTGTTGATAGATGCATAAACCCCAAAGATGACGGACACCAATTTAACACTGCCGTCGACGCTTCGTTATCCAATTACGATCGTGCAGCTCTTGGTGGCGACCGGGACCGAGATTAGAAAGAACACACCATTGCTTACATACCGGTATAAGACAACCATCACACAAACTCGGGACTTAAATGAGGAGATCGAAGTTCCCGCGGAGTTACTGGCCGTGTTCGAAGCGCCCGTTGAGGGGATTGTCGGCAAGTGGACAGTACAGGAGGGTGATGTGATCGAAACGGCTGGGTATTTATCCCGTGTTACTAGCCCCGGCGAGTGTACGTTCGAAATGCTACAGAAGACTGACCTGTTTGTCATCACAGACGAGCTTTCATGACAGTGACTGAAGCATGTACGCATGCCATCCAGTTTGCTGGCATGTGTGCTCTTTGCGGGAAAGACTTGACATTGTGCGAAATACTTCTCTTTGCGATCAAGTGCGGTCAAGAATAACAATACTAATTGCCTTTACAGTCAAGATTACTCGGGCTATCAAGAGTCAGAGCGAGCGAATATTAAGATGTTTCATAACACTGCTGGTTTAGCCGTCAGCATGGAGGTATGCTCTTGTTGTTGAATATCGATGCCTTGCATACTCACGGTGCTGTTAGGAAGCTGAAAGGATCGAAAGACTGTCGGCAGTGACACTTCTGGCAGCCCGGAAACTTATTCTCGTTGTGGATCTCGACCAGACTGTAATTCATACGACTGTGGATCCCTTAATTGGCGAATGGAAGAAGGACCCAACAAATTCTCACTATTTGGCTGTGAAAGACGTCTACTCGTTTTGCTTACAGGATGCGGCGAATCCTCGAGGATACTGGTACTATGTCAAAGTTCGTCCCGGGCTACCAGAATTTTTGGAACGCATTTCTCAGCTATATGAGTTGCATATATATACCATGGCTACAAAATCTTATGCAACGGAAATTTCGAAAATTATTGACCCTGATGGTAAATATTTCGGTGATCGTATACTCACTCGTGACGAAAGTGGAAACCTGGAGCAGAAGAATCTCCATCGGTTATTCCCTGTCGACACCAGTTTAGTGACAATTATCGATGACAGAGGAGATGTGTGGAAATGGAGTGCCAATCTGATAAAAGTAATCCCCTACGAATTTTTTGTTGGCATTGGTGATATCAATTCCGGCTTTTTGCCGAAAGCACAAGATGTTAAGGCTACCGGGTCGACAAGCGGTGGCACGCTTACGATGTCACCAGATGTTGACGCAGACAATTTATCAGAATCTGGTGATCCTTCGGGAGCGGACAAGGACAATGAGCTGCATTTTTTGGAGAATGTCCTTGTGCGGGTACATGACCAGTATTATAAGGCATATGATGATGCAAACGTCCAGGAGCAGTCAGTGAACAAGCGGAAGAGAAAAAGAAATGAAGACTGGAGGAAAGGCCTACCGGATATCAAAGTAATCATGCCGGAGATGAAAATGAATGTACTGAAGGGTACTGTAATTCTATTCTCGGGGACTATTCCTTTGGGTGCAAACATCGATACGTAATGAGTTTTCTGTTGCTTTCCATATTTGAGGGACCAACATCTAATTGGAATAGTGTCGATGTAGTGATTTGGGCGAGATCATTTGGGGCCACGATTGTGAAAGAATTCTCCACAGATGTCACCCATTTGGTTGCTGAACGGGTATGTAATAAAATTTTATTCGGATTAGAGATTATGCTGATTATCTAGGTCGGTACGAAGAAGGTGCAGCAGGCGGCTCGCTACTCGCATATCAAAATTGTGACTCATGCGTGGTTATACATGTGTTTGTCCACGTGGACGAAAGTCCCAGCGGATGATTTTATACTGGAAGTTCCCGAAAACAGTGCCTTTGATGCAGAAATCGATGGAGAAGCGTCAAATAATAAAAATAACGAGGATAAAGACGGCGACGATGATGATGATGATGACGATGATGATAATAATAAGGACACCGACAGTCACCACAGTGAAGAAAGTGACGACAGTGAATTTAGCTTTGATGAGGACCCTGTAGTCAGATGTCTTCTTGTTGGTGGGCCCCTTCTTACCGATGACATGCCAGTAGCTACCTTGTAAACTAGATATTTTGTGCTTGTATTATATGGCTTGAATTGTAAAATTGGACCGTTGTAAAATCGTGGACGCTCAAAATTGACACAGCCTAAGATAAGGGTCTGGTACTGCAATATCTCCCGTTGTCTGGGACATTCGCCTCCATCAACTTCATATCAACTTCTCATCCCGCACCGAAAACTAGCAGAGCTACAGTCAATCTGCGGATTATTCATTGTCTCTATTTACTGCCTTCAGCATGTCCAATTCCGGTCCCAAGCTTTTCCGCTTTCCAATTCCATTGCCGGCTTTGCCGTCATCCGCGCATGTGCGATCAGCAGGTGTCTATCTCGCCGGTGCCTTGTTCTCTCTGGGCTTCTGGTTCTTTGTTGACTCGGCAATTTATTCGAAGAACTACAATCCGTCCTTTGTTCACGTTGAATTCGTGGACTGGATTCCCGGTATCTGCTCGATTTTCGGCATTATTGTGATCAATTCAATTGACAAGGCACGGTTGTCATCTGACGCCTCGTTTTCATATGGAGGAACCGGAGTCGCCTGGAAGGCTCGTCTTGTCCTATTCATGGGCTTTGCGCTTTTGGCTGGTGGATTTTCCGGTAGCATCGTTGTTCTCATCCTAAAATACATAGTTCCTGCGTACCCATTGCCGACACTTTACTTCGGTATTAGCAACGTCATCGCTAACGGTCTTCTGATGCTCAGCTGCGTGGTTCTTTGGGTCTCTCAGAATGTTGAGGATGAGTACTCATACTCTTTGTCACTGTAGATGGTTATTGGAACGATAGATTAGGGAGGCAGGAATTCGTAGCCTCAAGTGTGCGATCATATCTGGGCTGTATTGTCGTGGTGATCATCTTGGTCATTATCATATCATTTAGTTTCTTTACTAGCAGTAGCATATACGTGAAGATTTGTTAAGGACTACTACATGTTTGGGCTAAGTTTGTTTTGCGTTGTGCGTTGTACATCATTTTATCCGATCGGGGAAAGCGTGAGTTGGCGTGTATAATTTGGAGACGGGTTTATTGGTTTTTTTTGTCATTTGCTTTCGTTATTATGCTTAATTTATGTTATATAATTCTGTCACTCTCTGCTTGTATTCAATGGTATGATATTATCTTAACTTGTAAATCACAGTAACTAATTGTACATGACGGCGCAAAAACCTCGTGCAACGCCATAATATGCCCCAAAAGTATTATACAGATTACTTTTCGTAAAGCCTTTTTCCTTTCGCCAGCGCTCGACGCAAAAATGGTAGCCGTCTTCTTTTCTGTGTCGCCTGACCTACTCTACCAGTTTGTGACCGCGCCAATCTCCAATGGGCCGCCCAAAGGCCATCTAAATCAATTTTGCTCCTCCCCTTTCGTCTCTTCTTGGACACACCAAATGGACCAGAGAAGTTCTTACGAATTGTCGTTTGACTAGTGTGAGCTCGCTGTGAATACCGATTGACGATAATTTCACAAGACAGAATTCCTCGTCTTGTTTGTATTCGCGGCTTTCGAGGTATACCTCCCGGTCCACGACGATCGGCTCGAGTTGGCTTCAGTTGTGGTCTCTTAGTAGTCGGCTCAGTAAACCCCTTTCTCGCTCGTCGGCCTCGTTTCTTTATAAGTGGCTTCGTTGAGTTCTCAGCTGTGTCTAATCGTTTAATCTGCCGTTCGACTTTTGAAAATCGCTCATCTAACTCCAAGTCTTCCGGCTCCGGTGAAAAATCTGGAATCTGAATATTTCCCGGTTTAGGTACTTCACGTAGTTGTTCCTCACGCGAGCCACTGCATTCATCAGGATGCTTCGCTGTCAAGTTACTGAGCTCAGACGTCGCTAAGTAGATATCTACATATCGTTTGTGCAACTCTGCAATGCATCCTGCCCCGCCACCGTTAGAGTCCGCATTCGACCCTGAGATACCATATTTAATAAGTTTCTCCGCATAACTGGTCCAAAATGATGAGAACGCCTCGTGTATTTGTTGGACGGAGTGATAGGAGAGACTGTGATCGTCAATATGCCCTTCCGCTGGGGTTTCGGCAATCGCATCTGGAACCTGATACGCTGAATCATACTCTTCAAAACCTATGTCGGTCATATTTGGATAGCATATCTATCCCCGGAATCACGATAGCCTTGCCCGGCGTTGATGTTCTATCAGGTCGATGATTGTGCGCGGGGTGACTTGTCGCCGCCGACATTGGCGCCGCAGACGTCAGGATTCCGCCGCGATCACGTGAAGTGATTCTCCGCAGACACGCTTCCGGGTTGCAACAACTTTGGCTGCGTGGCCAGTGATATCGGCCGCTTATCGACCTTCTTCTAACTATCCTATTCGATAGCGAGAAGAATTTTGGAATATCTCATATTTATTGCAGGCATCTGAATTAAAGCTGAAATCGGGCAGCAATGATCTCGCTATCGTCAGATTCGTCACCGTCAACGTCCCCATCTCCGTCCGCGTCAATCTCCTCGGAGGACCATGATGGGCCTCCCTCTCCAATGGCCAATGCTCCTTCTTCACTCACCAGTTCACTCTCGCCTCCCGGATTATCGACTTTCCATGCAGATCTGGCGACTTCACCTATCACAGGTGGCTTCGCGTCGCAGATGTATTTGACCCCGTCGGCTTTCACATCACCGATGCGGACGCAGTCGGTAGGATCGAAATACCTGCGCCACCAGTCCTCATCCGTTGATGAGGACGCCGTTCACGATGCCTTATCGCCTACTCATGTCTCTCCTGCTCAATTATATTCAACGGAATCTGGAAGACTGTTTCACGCGGGGAAGATTTGCATAGTACTGGTCGGGTTGCCGGCCCGAGGTAAAACGTGAGTGATTGTACCTTGTTGGCCGCGAATGCATTCTGACCGACGATTTGATTCAGACATCTTGCCGTCTCTTTGACTAGATACTTGAGATGGTATGGCCATTTTTAAACTTTAATGACGAAGGTGTCGTCCCGGCTAATGTTTATAGGCTCGGCGTAAAGACGCATGCATTCCATTTGGGTGACTACAGAAGGGTCCACATCGCACCGGGAACGGATGTTCCAGATGACTATTTCCTTGTGAACGCATCGCCTTCGACAGTTATTTTAAGGCAACGAGTTATGGCTGCTTGCAAAGCCGATGTGTACAGATTCTTTGAGGAAGACCGAGGTCAAGTTGCGATTTATGACGCCGTAAACCCAACGTCAGCAGGTCGGCGGGTACTAGTTAAGGAATTTAGTCAGCGTGGGATTCAGACCCTGTTCATTGAATCTATTTGTGATAGACCCGAGATCATTGAAGCCAACGTGCGGAGCGTTAAAATATCATCACCGGACGTAAGTTTGGCCACCTGTCCATAATCGTCTGCGAATTTTGCTGACTGAAGCCAGTATATTGGATGGAACGAGAAGGAAGCCATAAAGCACTATCTAAAGCGAATCAGTGACAAAATTCCTCATTATGAGACCTTGGATGAGCCTGAGTTTAGCTACATTAAGCTCTACAACGCGGGAGAGCGTATACTATTGAATAACTCGCGCATGGGATATTTACCGAATCGCATCGTATTTTACCTTATGAATTTGCATATCAAATCTGGATGTGTATACTTTGCCAGGGTGCGTTAAGAAGTTATTTGAAGTTTTGTGATACGATACTAATATAACTCGTTCAGGCCGGCAGATCTACAGAACAGATGCCAAGGTACAAGTCAGATCCTCATCTGAGTGACGAAGGTCGAACGTATGCACGTATCTTAACTGACACGCTGCTTGAACATCGACGATCCGAACACACCGCGCGACGTACGCACGGCGACAATTCTCCCGAACGAGAATTGATAGTCTGGACATCTACTCGTCGTCGTACAGTTGAGACATCAGCAGAATTTGAGAAGCGAGGATTTTCTTGCCGCCAGCGTCCACAGTTGTCACAGATGCATCCTGGTTCTTGCGATGGCTTGTCATGGCAAGAGCTAGAGAAGCAGTTCCCAGAGGAGGTGGAGGTGCATAAGAAGGATCCCTACCGCCATAGATTTCCACGAGCGGAATCATATCACGACTTAGCCGTTCGTTTGGAACCGGTGATTTTGGAAATGGAACGCATTCCGAACGATATTTTAATCATCGCGCATGTGAGCGTCCTGCGAGTGTTGTACGGATACTTGATGGCCTGTTCACCATTCGACATTCCAGCACTGGATTTCGAGCGTAACGAGATAGTAGAGATAATTCCATCGGCATATAACAATAAGGTTAAGCGGATAAAAATTTATGGGGTTGAGGAAAGCGAAACGTTGTAGTTGTATGTGACCGGTTATATTTTGTAACTTCACTATCTACAATCAACCATATCAACATTTCGCCGGTGTTTGGTCAGAGCTTTGCTTTGTTATATGGTATAGATTTCTTGGGATACGGACTAAATGGGATAATAATGTATAAATACATGCTGTTGAAACTGATCCAGATTTAATGTTTCCAATTTAGCCAAAATCGCCCAAATGCCGTCCATGAGATCATCGTTGTGGGCATTTTATTAAGTGGCAACAAAATGCCATATTACGGCCTCTTCGTCAAATAATCGTAGAGCGCTAAGGATGTCTATCGAACGCCAGTCTCCATAGCGCCAGATTTACCCTTATTCGTGATCTTGCCATCGTACGATGACGGCTGATACCTAGATCCTTTAAGCGCCTGCCGTGGCGCTGCGATCGACGCGTCTTGGAGGTTGGGCGCCGCATTTTCAGCGTGCTCTGTGTGTAGAGGTACGTAGTCGCCCATTCTCTGTGTCAATGTCAATAAAGGAAAAAACAGTCCAATATTATTAATACAGAACGTACAGCTTGATGCTCCAGTGCGCGCTTCATAAGATAAGTATGAACCAACGCCGCATTTCTGGTCGAGCAAGCATTTAAATAGCTAAATACGGCTCCCAATATAGGTACGAGGGTTATTAAAAAGTCGAACGTCACGTTTGCCGTCATTTTGACGTGCAGCGTCGCAGGTATATGCAATTCTTCAGCCAGAACTAAAAGACGTAAATGTAGAGTATACATAATCCATGGCCCCAAGACGGGGATTAGCGAGATCAGGGGCGCTTGCCCGAGTCCCCAGTCTGCCCAAAAGCAGCCGCACATGCACCTGTCATGCTTCCATGCTGAGCTTAAGATTTTCTTAAAGACTATCGCGTCAGACGGAGATGTTCCTTCTGGAGCTTTGCGACGTCGAGTGGTACCGTCGGGAAGTTTTTCGAAGTACGGATCTCCATCAAACAATAAATTAGAAACATTTCTGCTGAAGTAATAGATAAATTAATTACCCTTAGTTTGCAGCTTTTCGCCCGCAAACTCATTCCAGGCGTCAATGACTATATCATAACCTGGTAGATTCTGAATCGGCTCTGATATGGCCGCCATATTGAAGTCTATACAACGAAGTAATGTGATCCAATTGAGGTGTCATGTACAGTTAAAAAATATTAATCCTTCCTTCTCAAAGTCTGCATGTCGCACACCACCGTCATTGATTGTCGAGATGGACATATATGTCATTCGTGGAGAACTATTTATATTCGGGCTTGACGTTCCCGATACTTATGACGTTGGAGTTTCTGCTAGGGTTGGCGAACTGCACTGTCCACGGTATTTCTTAGCAGCTCAGCCAAATTTTATCTAGTCACTGATTCGATAGTCTCAGACATAACTAATAATCTTACAGCAGATCAACAGTACTTGGATAATATGTATCGTTATTTATAGTCATAAGTGGGTCTTCAAGGGATTTCAACTTCACACTTGATCCGGTCCTATATTGGAATTAAAGTTTGAAAACCCTATACCAACATCAGCCGCACGCGCTCCGATAGATCACAACACTGCAACTGCGTACATTAGACGCGGTTTCGTTGCAGCTGAAAATGACTGCTCCAACGAGCACAATAATAGTATATTTAACTTCGAATATATTGGGAGATTTTGCTGTTGACACTTTTTTTTATACAGGCGACATCTTGCAGCAGAAGTATGGGAAGTCAACATTGAGAGGGTAAGAGTATTATACTCGTCAGGGTAACAAGATTCCCAACGCAACGAATTTGCGACATCGACTATGTGATTATTCGGCACACAACAAGAATTAGGCATAATAGCCTTAGTCCTGGATTGACTACGGCATTATCTCGCAGTCGAAATTGTGTCACAAGTTAAAATGTCAGAACCGATTAATGCCAATCCGAAAGTATTGTCCCTCGAGGACTTACCGACCCGAAGTCCCGCAGGCGAGGAAATTTTTGGCGATTCATCATCCATTAAAGCGACATTCCCACATTCCGCTTTAGATGGTGCTTTCCCTACTATGTCTCTGTATGAGTCGTATTCCTCGTTACTGCTACTGGGAGAGGATGGCTTGTCAGACGACGATATTGAGGCGAAAGTGGCACCAGAGTTATCTAGTGGCGAGTCTGATGTTGGCGACGATCAGTCTGATATTGACGAACTTGAGCCTATTGATGAGCAAGAGATATATGGTACGAGCGGGCAAATTTCTTATACACGGTGTTGTAACGAATCTATGCTAACTCTGGGAAGACTTGATCTCGACTATATCAGATCCAGAACATCCTCTCACCCTTGGTCAGCTGGCTGTTGTCAACAAGCCAGATATTCACATTGTATCGTCCAAAGACGCCAATGGCCGACGCCAGAAAATCTCACGCGTTATCGTTGAAATTACCCCTACAATCACGCATTGCAGTTTAGCTACACTAATTGGTCTGGGTATTCGCGTCCGCCTCGAACGGTGTCTGCCCCCTCGTTTCAGAATCGAAATTAGGGTCAAACAAGGAACTCATCAGAGCGAATCACAAGTCAACAAGCAACTTAACGATAAGGAACGTGTTGCGGCCGCCTGTGAGAATCAACAGTTACTGGGAGTCTTATCCGGCATGTTGGCGACGTGTAAGTGAGGGCGGCAGTGTGTAGCGTGAGGAAGCACGATGACAAAATGTGGCCGTATAAGGTCTTTGCTTTTAACGTTGCGCGGAGTTTGGTTTTTTTTTTGCATTGCTAATATACTAGTCGTTTGATATAATATATAAATGAAGTCTGTATATATACAATCTAAAAGATATGCGCTTTTTCCCAGACTTATTTCTAACCTTTCCAAACACACGAATGATTCTAACATTAGCTAAATGTACAAAATAGTATCATACTCCAAATATCAAATTGAGATATGCTACAGCGCAAGACTCTTCATTGCATCAAAACAATGCCCAATAATCAAAAATTCATTTCTTGCCACGTTTAAATGCATGCTACGCCTCTCAGTGAGTCGAAGCGACAGATAGGCTTCGCCCCTTCTTTGATCTTATGATTCGACCTTGTTCAATCCACTCACTCTCAATATACGAAGGCGGCGGGACGTAGTTATCTATCCTCATAGTCATACTTTGATCACTCATTCCTTCATCATAAATGGCATTATCGTGAGTGGTACCGACAAGCCGCGCGACAGAGATCTCGAATACGTTTCGCAGCTCGTGAATCTTCTCCTGAGGGCGGGAGCGAATGCCAGAAACTCGAAGAAACCATAAAATGTACATCTTCATGACGTGGAACGCCAGAATTATTGAGGCCACGAACATGGTAACAATTGCGGAGAATGCTAGTGACGGAAGAATTAGAAGTGATGCAGCCGCCATCGCCGATGTGCGGGAAGATGCTCGAGTCATGCCTGCCTTTGCAAATATAAAGAACTGGAGTTTCTCTCAAAATCGAACTACGTGTATTGCTTTATATATTCGCAGGCTGTCCATGTATCTCTATATTATATATCTAATTATCGTGCCCATATCTGGGGCGTGATAATTAGGGGCCGCAACATCGTGTTGTACGTTTTGCGGGGAAGCGTTTGCTGCGGCTTATTTTAGGGCCCTGACTGAAAAATATTTTCGACGTCGAGATTAAGCAAGGAATTTTAGGTTTAGCAGCGCTTTAACATTTTGCCACCCTTGGGATCAACTGCTGCTATTCCAGTGTAGAATACAAAACCCTTGAAATCAATGGCGTTTTAGATTTTGCAGAGTCTCGTATCTCGCACATCTCCGATGTCGAGCCGCACGATGAGGTCCATCAAACCAGGTCATGCTCCAAATTTTCATTTATGTTGATCACGTATTCTGCGAGCTCTGATCTGCTACTACAGATCCAGCTCTAATTTGAGATCAGCGGTATCTGTATAGACCACCATCACCTGGTCGCCCTTGGTCAACCGCGCTTATCAAGATACATAGAAACCATCCCAACATTATACAAATGGCATCCAAGCATCCAATTACCTGCCACGTCCTCAATACCGTTACCGGACGACCAGTCTCTGGCCTTCGCTGCACTCTTTCCAAGCAAGTTGACAATTTATCTGGACCTCAGTTTATCCCATTTGCAAGCGCAGAGACCAATAGCGATGGACGCGTTGTTTTCTGGAACCTCGGTGCCTCGAACTACCAAGCTCCCCCAGCTAGGATCGAAGATTTCAACGAGGTGGCCAGCATTGGCGAAAAAGGGTATCAAGAATCCCATGACACAGTGTACTCCATAAAGTTTGAGACAATTCAGGAATTGTTTGAAGGTGATACGTTTTTCCCGTACATTGAGATAGCATTCAAGATCCCAGCTGGGAAATACGGCAAAGAGCACTTCCACATTCCATTACTTGTGTCGAAGTACTCATACTCTACGTATCGAGGGAGCTAAATGTATATATAAGTTCCTGGTTGGTCGGTGTATGTTATGAAATGTGAAAAATGATAATGCATTGCCTCACACCATTCTGCAGCTATTCCCATAATTTTACAGCCTTTCTTAAAGAGGTGTTGTGTGAGTCGAGCGGATGATAGTAACTTGCATTTGTCGCTAAAAGGAGCGGAAAATGACCAGCAGTTGAAAAGTCTAAAAATACTCTGGCAAAGATATCATGCTGTTTTTATTGGCGTCATTCTGTGAAAGAAGATATATTGTGGTGCATCCTCAGCGGGTGATAGTATCGCAGAAATACCCAAAATAACTTTCAATTGATAGAACATCAAAATCCGGAAATTCATCCTCTAATCTCAGTAGTGTAGTTAAGCCGCACTCGGATAACATTGATGCCCAAGAGTTAGGGTCCGGAACGGAAACAAGAATTGGGTGATATATATGATAGTCCCCACAGAATTGCCTGCCAGCTCCCGAGAACTGCCGAAGACAAGCTCCCGACAAAATCCTGGTCCGTTGGTCCGAGATTACTGCCCATTTACTATCTATCCCAGGAATAAAACGTTGCCCTGAAAGCGTTCGATTTAAGAATTCTCTCATACACACTGCAACCAAGTAAGATTATCAGCATAGGCTCCTGCCCAACAGATATGATATATTATTGGGGAGTCCGCCTTTAGCGCAACCCAAAAAGAGTCTCTTGTGAGCCGCAAAACCCTATCCCACGGCGCAAACCTTATGCATGTAAGCGGGAAGCTGGCAAGACGGAGGGTCACAACTTTAAAAAATGTGGGCAAGAAAAAACCGCGGCTGTCGATTGTTCTCATAGTCGAAGTTTCCATTTCTATTTCTCATCACCAACCACAGCAATTTCCTTTTACTTGTTCCGCCGGGCTTGTAAAGTGTAGGCTGACACACATAAGATATAGTATTCGTCTTTGGTTTTGTAGACTCTCTTTTCAGCAATATCCAAGTCCTTTCCATCCGATCAATAATCGGCAACTATAACGATAATCCCCGTTCTTGAACACGCTTTTACGGACACGACGTGGAATAATGTCGAACGAGAAGAGTATGAATGCATATTCTAAGGTAGAAGCCATGCGAAAATACGACTTGTGGACTGATTGTTTTTAATTTAGGTCTTCCATTTATCTACCAGTTTTTATCTGGTGCCGTTGCTGGCGTATCGGAGGTATGTCACAGGATTTGCCCTATTTTTACCAAAGTTTGAGGCGAAGCTCAATTTTAGTAGATTTTGGTCATGTACCCTCTAGACGTGGTCAAGACCCGCGTTCAACTGCAGGTTGGTAAGGGCAGCGGTGGTGAAGCGTACACTGGTATGCTCGACTGTTTCCAGAAAATCGTCAAGAACGAGGGATTTAGTCGTCTATATCGTGGTATCAGCGCTCCAATTCTTATGGAAGCTCCCAAGCGTGCGACGAAGTTTGCTGCAAACGATGAGTGGGGAAAGGTTTACCGCAAAGCCTTTGGCGCCACGCAGATGAACCAACCTTTATCCGTTTTGACTGGTGCTACCGCGGGTGCGACTGAGGCATTTGTCGTCGTTCCGTTCGAGCTAGTGAAGATTCGACTACAGGACAAGGCCTCTGCTAGCTTGTACAAGGGTCCATTGGATTGTGCTCTCAAGATTGTCCGTAACGAGGGCGTCCTTTCTATCTACAACGGTCTGGAGGCAACTCTCTGGCGTCACGTTCTCTGGAATGCTGGATATTTCGGCGTTATTTTCAAGGTCCGAGAACTCATGCCCAAGGCCGAGACTCCTTCCGGACAAACTATGAACGATCTCATTGCCGGTACTATTGGAGGAACTGCTGGTACTATTCTTAACACACCGTCTGATGTTGTCAAGAGCCGAATTCAAAACACTGTCCGTGTCAACGGTGTAGTTCCCAAGTACAATTGGGCCTGGCCTAGTGTTTTCCTTGTCGCGAAGGAGGAAGGCTTCGGCGCTCTTTACAAAGGTTTCGTTCCTAAAGTCCTGAGATTAGGCCCTGGTGGTGGAATCCTACTCGTCGTCTTCACTGCATGCATGGACTTCTTCAGATCAATTCAATAGACAACACCACGCAAAGTAGACGAAAATGATGGTGCCATCAGTATTATTTTTAATACCTCGTGCGGCCAGCTTTCATCTGACCAGGGGTATTAACAATACTTTAGAAGCACTGAGAAGCACCGGGTATTATTTGCTTTTTCATTATATTCTAGTCTCGTTTAGATGGATATGGATGAAGTATATGTCAGTTATCATATTATGTTCTTGCATGCATGCTTGTATTTGACTCACGCGAATTGGTTCTAGAATGCTATTGGACATGGTGGTTGTATTCTATAGTGCCAGGCAATTATTAGGGGTAACAGCATATCAAAGATTAGACTTCCCACCCCAAGAGAACAGTTCCTCCATACAATAGGCTGTTACCCGGCCTCTGTCAGAAGCCGACAAGCAATCCAATCGTAGATGGCATTATTAAGTGCGACACGGTAACCGACTTCACAAGGGAGTGTACGGTCGGAATGAGCTCATCGATCACGCAGTTCTTGCTAAACTTCGAGGATCCGCTGACGATCTCATGACGCCGATCGATGAGTGCGACTTCGGTGATGTCCGCGAGGCCAACCTGAATGGTGGAAGTTGTGTACTAGTGTATCGGGATGCTCGGCGCCATGCTTTGTTCTCTGACACAAAATTTCATGCTAAACATATTCTTCGTCCTTTTCCTCCTCAGTTGCTTTCATTGCTTCCATCATCGAACAGGCAACGCCAAGATACCACAACTACAGAAGTTACCAATAGTACTCAGCCCTGGCTCCGCACAACTCTCACCGTTTCACATTGGCGCTGAAATTCTCAGCTATGAAGTGGCATATTAGATTCTTCACTAATGATTTAGTGCTGTCATTGATCGTTATATCCGTTTTTTCCGGTGGTGCGACAGTGAAAGCATGTTATCGATGACGTCATGCCAGCAAGTGTCATTTGAGCCGCACTGTCACACCACAAGTGTCTTGCAATAGGCGCCATACATAGTGTAACGTGCTGAATCCGTTTATTATTTCCAGCGGGTATCATAGACCTCAGAAGTCACTTGAAATCGAGACTATTTAAACTAGTCTGCGGACTTCCTCCAACCCCTTCCAAGTTCCATAATATTTTTACTACGCGCATCAATACCTTTTACATGAATCTGTCGATAAAAGGCCTCGTTTACGAGGATCGCGGCAAGAAGGCATGGAAATCGGTGCCAATGCCCACCATCCAGAGCTCTACGGACGCGATTGTCAAGCTGACTTCCACCTCCATTTGCGGCACTGACTTGCACATCCTGAAAGGTGACGTTCCCACGGTGACCCCAGGCCGGATCCTGGGTCACGAAGGTGTCGGCTTGGTCCAATCTGTAGGCGACGCCGTCTCCAATTTCAGGCCTGGTGATCGTGTTCTCATTTCCTGTATTACTTCCTGTGGAAAATGTCTCTACTGCTCGCGAAATCTGCAGGCACATTGTCTGAATGGCGGCTGGAGACTCGGCAACGAAATTGACGGAACTCAGGCTGAGTACGTACGCATTCCATATGCAGATACATCTCTATATGCGGCGCCAAAAGCTTTGAAAGACGACGAGCTGCTCTTGCTTTCCGATGACTTTCCGACTGGGTTTGAGATCGGTGTTCGGTCAGCTAAAATTGCGCCTGGCGAGACTGTGGCAGTTGTCGGCGCGGGGCCCGTCGGACTGGCAGTTCTCATCACGGCGCAGTTTTACTCGCCCGCCAACATTATCATGATTGATAGAGATGATTCACGATTGGCCATTGCAGAGGAGCTCGGAGCAACAATGACAATCAATCCGACCAAACTGACAACGAATTCAGTGCTGGACGAGATTATGAAGGCTATGAACGCAGACATGAAAGCCTCAGACCCTGTGTCGACATATCAGACACCCAGTCCTGGCGTCGACGTCGCGATTGAATGTGTTGGAGTTCCGCAGACGTTTGATACATGTCAAAAGATCATTGCACCAGGCGGACGCATCGCCAATATCGGCGTGCATGGAAAATCAGTCGATCTCCAACTCCAGGATCTCTGGACCAAGAATATATCGATTACAACCGGTCTCGTTTCCGCGAACACGACATCTATGCTATTAAAGCTACTGCAGAGGGGCAAGATGAAGCCAGATCGGTTGAATCACTCATCGCCTTAAATTGTCCCAGATTGAGACAGCGTATGATATCTTTGGTAATGCTTCGAAGGAGCACGCGATTAAGATGTACATTGAGAATGATAACTTGTGAAACAGCTGTGAGAATACTAAATAGTATAGTCAATTGCTGTCTTTGATGGAGTGAATAGGTGTGTGCTGCTGCTTTCTGGCGACGACATTTGTAGCGTCCTTCTATATTGAATTAAAGTGTTGACGTGCAAAGACCATGTAAATATTATTAGGACTGTGATCATCTAAGCGCAGTACGTCATTAAGAAATCCCTTCTTTGGCTGTCTACATCGTATCAGCGGTACGAAAATTGACGACATTGGCGAAAATAAGCACTGGCAGCGCGAAACCTTATAAAATATGCGTATACCTGGATCGTGCGGCTCATGAGATGTTCGTATGCCCTACATCGGTAGGGTTTCTGTAGTAGGGCTTGTGGGAGAAATAGCAGTCACGCTCATATAACATGTCATAAACCGTCATTTACAAGAGGGTTTGGGCTTGCAATCTGCACACACAAACTGCGGTGCCAATCGATCATCGCGAACTTAGTGGACTTTCGATACTACCATAGAATAACCGGTCAAATTCAACAATCCGACACAATGGGTATGTAAGACTATCGGAATTATCGAATTTAACAGCATTTTCCGTTAATGGATTAATGATTGGGATTATTGGACATGGTGATCTAATGCCACGTATAGTTAACATTCCCAAGACTCGACGAACGTACTGCAAGTCGAAGGAGTGCCGCAAGCACACACAGCACAAGGTCACTCAGTACAAGGTACGCGTTGAAATCTTGGAATTTCATGATAGGTTTGAGTAGTATTGTTGACGAGTTGTTGTGTATTTAGGCCGGCAAGGCTTCGCTATATGCTCAGGGAAAGCGTCGATACGACCGTAAGCAGCGAGGTTATGGTGGTCAGACTAAGCAAGTTTTCCACAAGAAGGTACGATATACTACAATGTGAATGAGGAAGGAAACGAGAAATGCTGACGGATCAACTTTACAGGCTAAAACAACAAAGAAGGTCGTTCTTCGTCTCGAGTGCACCGTTTGCAAGACCAAGGCTCAGCTCCCATTGAAGCGATGCAAGCACTTCGAACTTGGTGGTGACAAGAAACAGAAGGGTCAGGCTTTACAGTTCTAAATGCGTGTATTTATTGGGTGTATATTTTACGTGGTTTGTTATTTTAGTCATGTGAATATAGGTCGAAAATTTATATAATATCTTCTGTCCACTACACAACGATAAAAACAACCTTATGATGCGATGCGTGAGTTGATATTAATGCGTGTCAGCATAGTGAAGGAAAGCCAATGCTCACTATACCAATTTCTTGCGTCTTCAACGTCGCGGCAGTTTATCATAGACGCTCATCCAGCATAGAAATCAAATTACAAAAATCAGAATAAAATGATCTGATTGGTAAAGCCGCAAGCGTTTACAATACAATTTGTTTTGTTATAGCCAATTACCATTTTCGCTCTCATCGGTTACATTAGACATAGACGAAGCCACATACACCATTATACCAAACAAAACACCGGCCGCAAAAACTACACATTAAAGCAGCGTCTTAATGAAAACACTATAAATACAAGATGTATTACACGCAATGATACCCATAGCCTAGAAACAGTCATTTCATCTGTATGACAAATTGTTAGCTGTGTCGTCGTTCACATCCAGCGAGTCAACTGTCGAGTAATCATCGCCCGGTTCACACGCAACCGACGCATTCGACGACGCCACGCCTTCTACTTGCAGGAGACCTTCAAGTGATGACCCCTGAGCTCCTCCTGGGCTTGGGCTTCTGTTGCGATCACCTAGACCGTCAACAACGACAGTATTAAGTGACGAAGTTGAGGGATCGTAGAAGGTCGGTGTCCGTCTAAGGCTTCCTCTCCGCGGCGCACTCGCCTCCCCGGAATCGTCAAACTGATTATAAGTTCCTTGAAAGTTCCCATTCTGGTCACGGCGAACTGAAGGGCGCATTCTTCGTCGTCTGAATAAGCGCCGGCTGGCAATGTCATCGAAATTGGCGCCGGCTGACGCTCGCGTACCGAGTCTCTGTGGGTTATATCCAGCGAACCCATGTGAACGTCGTCCTGATGAAAATTGGGATCTAATCGGCTCATCTGAGATCCACGGTAACAGTTCTTGTCTAGATTGATACGGTCGACTGGCATTTGGGGTAGAAGAGCCGTGAGGTACCATCGAGGAATTGTCCGCAGAGAGATCCTCTATGCCTACGGTACTTTGCGTGCTTTCCTCGTTGTAATCCATCAGCATATTATTGTCTTCTTGTGACGACATATCAGGTGAATCGTCATCCTGTGGCGACGATGATATATCGAATGCGTCGTCGCCAGTAGATCTTGCACGTCTCGACGAATTCAAGCTATCCTCGGATTCAAATATGCCGCTAAGCCGAGACTCCAAATCTGATCGATGAGATCTCCACCAAGAATACCCTCTACTTCCATGAGATGGTACATTCCCGCTTTCCCGACCCATGACAGCCAAGTTCTGTGCTTGGAGCATTTCAAGTAAGGTGCTTGAAGAAGACGGCTCCCCAAGTGGGGACATAGCTGACGGTGGTGATGACGATGAGGACCCGGTACTCTCATCTACATCTCGATGCCTGGTTACGGTGAGAAGCGAGAGAGCCGGGTCAGCCGAATTTGCGAGATACCGCTGCAGGGATCCAAGATGATGTGAACCAGTAAGATTTCGTTGATTCCGTCGATGAGTGTTAATGTGACATCCAGGCTCGATGCGTTTCAAAAGATCAGGGTCGACTCTCATTGGACTCGGCGTACGCCACATTGGCAAACCCATAATGGCTGATTTCAGAAATTGTTTGGGCAATCTATTGATAATAGTAACTGGAAAACCAATTCTGCAAGATATCGCTGCCCCTGATAGTTATTACTTTTGGCGGTGGAGTGCCCTCCCTCGAAGTTCGTGCTTGATTTTAAATAATAAAATTAAATTGCAATTAGAAAATGAGGAGCAAGATGGTGGCCCCACACGACCAGCTTGTACGGTGCTGATGTGACGACTGTTACTGGATGATGAGTGACAAACTGAGGCGAAGATCGAGAGCGCCCGGTGGATGGGAAATGGCTGAACGATGCCGGAATCGTATTAACTCCCAACGCACAAAACTACTCGGCAGTTCACTATCGTTGCTGCGGCGCTGTATTTTATTTTCATCCAGCGGGAGCTAATAATCTACCGACAGATATTCCCATACACTCAATGCAAATGCTGGAAGTACTTCTCAAGACGCAATTCTGGTCCTATTTGGGTTTGTACTAAATCTTTTGTATAATATTTAATTAAATAAGTATACTATTTGGCATCCTTAGTAGGTAATCAATGCTGCAAGAGAGTGTGGCGGGAAACGCACGCCCTTACCCTAACACTTCAATAATAAAGGCAGACGACCAAACTGATCAACCAATTTTGGTTTTCATCATATATATTATCCCATACCACGCTCCTTGGTGCGGATGGCTTCGGGCGTGGGATTTGGGTTTATTGCTCTATTTGCTGTATTGTTTCTGTATATCTTATTCTGTTTTTTTTTGATTGCGTTTCTGTTCCGGCAGTGTAGGTTCATTTGCTGTCCAGCCAACCCAGCGGTCATCGATTCGATTTCTGACGAGGAGCTATTACTACCGAATATGCCGCCACGACGAGGTCCGCGTGATAGAAGGAATACTTTCCTCCCGTCCGACGTAAATACTGGTTTCAATGTGAGTACTGATGCTATAGAGTATGGACAGTAGTGATATGTTTACATGTTGCTAGTTTGACGTGATACCCACTGTGAACTTGCTGCTTGCGGAGGACGCTGAGAACGCTGAGGAGGACGTGGACGAGGATGATGGGACTAATGGTGAGAATGTGGCTCGAGCAGTGGAGGAGTTGCCTCAACTATTGCTCGACCCAAAACGGGGGAGATCAACTCCACTGATATCACGCCTATCCACCAGCACTGCGAGAGCATTCTCTCAAGGGCCGCCTTCGCTTTCCTCCGCTGAAATATCCCCTGATCCTCAACTTACGATAATCCAGTCGCTCTCCATCCCGACTGTCCGTCTTAGGCGAATGCAGCCATTTCCAGAAGCTAAAGTGAAGATGAATTTACAGAAACTGCTGTCGCTGTCGGTAGACGAGGTTACGAATACGACAGTTAACGATAAATTATTTGCTCCGCATTTTTCCGCTACGATGGTTAACGGGCGCAGTGCGAAGTGCGAGTCAATGTCTGAACCAATCTCGGCAACGAGTGATGATGCTGACCAAGATCGACGATCAACTGTCTTGACAGACGCCACAAGATCCATGATTGGTCACGATGAGTGGTCAGACCAAAGACGCGCTATCGCTAACCTTCTGTTGGATCAGGCCAACCTGGACAATCGCGACGAAGTAGGGAGTACGAAAATTCATTGGAAGACTTTGCTGGCTGTGCTCGCTATTCTCGTATTTATATCTATGAAGTATTGGGCTAATTTCTTCGATACGGGAAGTGAGCGCCAGCCTGGCACTCCAGAGCAAGTAAGGCAGTAGGATACTGTTGGCTCTCCAAATACTGAAGAGTTACTCGTTAGAATAACCATTACTGGCTACTCCTAAATAACTACTTTCTTCAACTAAAAATTATATTGACCCAATTATTTTAGTGTCAATCGACAAAATGCTATTGATAAGATCACAGAATGCGTTGTAAAAAATAATACATACAAGATGATAAATAAGATTTATCATTATTTATTTCAGTGATAGTTTCCTGCCCACATCGACACGATTCCATCATCACATACGAACGCCATTAGCGTCGCCGTCGGAGATATAACCAACCAGCAAATAGTACAAAAGAAATATGCACAGAATCAATACCGGTTAAAACAATAACAATAATTAACAATGTCCTATAACGATAAACGAAATCCTTAAAATCCACATTATACATAAGAAATCTATTCCAGTGCAATCTCAAGACTTGGCTCAGCATTATTGACGTCAACGTCCACTAGTCCTTGCTCTTCCTCCGATAACGGCTTCTTTGTTGGCGACCGTGGTCGTACCAAGCTGGCGCTCTCGATGTCATCCGGTGATGAGCTCTGCTTTTTAGTCGTCTCCTCGGCACTGCGTCGCGCGCCAGCATTGTTGTCTATCCGCGGCAATCTTGCGTTGACAACACCAGGTGAGGCAGGAGTAAGTAAATGCTGAAGCGATCCGGTACTGGCGTTCGCGTTCTTCAACGTCGACGTCAGCGTTGTTGTCGATTCATTGGAATTCATGACTAGCGGCGGTGCCGGGCAGCTCTTCTTGAGCTGTCCATTTGCAGCTGCTTGTCCTTTCTGTGAGACTGTCCGCTCAACTCGTCTTTTCAGAACTTCAAAGTAAACATGAACCTTTCCTCCACTGACGTACCACAACTCCTCTGAGTCCTCGTCAACGCTCCACCGACCTTCTTCGAGATCGTCCGCTAACATAGCTAGGAAATGGCCCCATGACCGCGCAATCACGTACTTCCGATCAAATTCCCGACCATACAAGATTATCTGACCCCAATGACCGGCCGGTCCAGGAGCAAGATCGACAGCGATGTTGTTACCGCAAAAGTCTTTCGCAAGCGGTAACCATCCAGTATGCGCATATACAGGATGGACAGCCTGATCTGGCACGCTAGTCTGGTGAGCAGTAAAGTCATTTCGCCGTTTTTGTGGTTTCCGAGCTTGGTTGCTGCTACTGCTTGAGGCCTGCGCGGAGTCGACCGGGGCAGCGGTGATCGCGGAAGTTCGATTTTCCTCCTCGATGGCATTGGCAACTGCTCTCCATAATTCCCACTCTGCAATAACCTCATCTGTGTCTAGTAAAGCACTGCCAAAGATCAATCCGCACGGCTTGCCACTTCGGTCCTGGCCGTCGTGTTCTAAGAATGATTCCCGCACGTCAGGTGGTAAGACGCATTCGGTTGCTCGTTCGAGATTCTCGAGATCCGCTGGAAACGCAGGCTCGTTGAGTTCGTCGAACAATTCTGGATAACTTTTTTCCGCCCATCGCGAAATTCGGTTCCATGACAGCTTCACAGGCGGGGCTGGTGCGACGCCGTCCTCAAAGTCTTGAAGCTGGATTGTTGAGTATTCAGTCGGTGTCGAGGCGGTAGTAGTTTTCGATGAATACTGCGTGAGTCTTGTAGTCGAAAGCGATCGCATACCAGGAGAATATATCGGAGTAGGCAATGTGAGATGTGAAGTAGAGGTCATTCCGCCGTCAGGCCCCGCGTAGTAGGCGTTGGACGCGGAAGGAGCAAGTGCAACTGATGATGGATGCGACGTCATGGATGGCCTACGAAGAGCGGATGAAGTCGCGTCAGATGACGAGAATGAATTGGAGAGGGACGAGAAAAAAGATTGTATCGAGGAGAACATCAGCAGAGGTGTGATAAACCAAATCTGAGAGCTGGCCTGCAAGAAATAAGAGCAGTGAGGACTGAGGGGTCCGACAGGGGGAAAGGGAGTTCGCGAGGCAATAGAGTATCCCAATCGCGCCCATACCCTGACAGCTTACTTTTCTCGCGTTTACCCTAACCTATTTTGTGCGACGCGACGTGTAGGTAAGTGCCTGGCTGCTGTTCCAGGTACCAATTATGTTTGTATATTTTTCGCTATATTACACGCGCATAGGGCTTATGAGTCAATATTTTGTTACATCAATTTCCTGACTTTTGGGGCCTAGAGAAGGATTATTGAATTCGTTTGTCGAGGTGAGTTATTTCGATAAATTTTCCGGCCCGTGCGGTCGGAGCTTTTATTAGCATGAACAGGGTAAGGGGACCGACACATTCATTGACGCGTTTTTGTACTGCTGCAGACGTATCTCGGGAAAATAAAAATTTAAGTGTTCATATCAACAATATTGCGTAAGTTATTGTTTACGAACACGTCCAGCGGACCGATTGTATTAGATTTTTTTCCCAATGGTAGGACAAGTAGCCGATCCGTCCTGAAGCGGAATATGTCTACGAATACTGCACGCCTGCGACTTAGATTGGGCAGAAATCCACGAGCTGACTGGCACTCTCAGTCCAAATATGTGCCTTCCACTGTACCTTTAGTTTTCAGCAACCGCGAGTCCCGCTTGAACAGTGGCCGACAGACGAAAGAACGGGGACTCAACATTACGCGGGCGAGCTGAGCGAATGCAATTAGACTTATAACTATCCAGTGCACGGGTAAAAATTTGGCCGCCCGCCCCTTGCTCAATCTTTTCTCTCGACTGGCCTACACACGACGGCTCCTGTCCAACTATCATCGTATTGATGGCTCCACAACAGTACCCCGCCGGCACGTACCCGCCTCTAGATGGCAAGGCGAACCCTCACATTCTTTCTGTTCGCCAGAAGCGTACTCATGGGTCGTACTCTCGTGGATCATCCTTTTCTTAATTGCTACTACATAAATTCTCTGCTTTGATTTTCATGTATTGAGCCTGATTAATTTTGGATATTGCTACTTGTTGCCATGAATCCTTTAGAATAGTTTACCGTCCAGAGAAAGCACGTATTTAGCATGCTTAATTTGGATACCTACCAATTGAGATAAATACTTGGTGCCTCAACAGCAGTACTACTCAAAACGTCAAAATTAGTAGAATTAGGGCCCTCGAAGCTCAACTGACAAGAAGTGTACATATCCCACATTTTCCGAATGTAAAATAGCATCATCAAAGTTACTTCAAGGCCCTGCCCTAGTCACCGACTGAGCCGCATGTGCAATTCGGGGTTAGGGTATACTGTAGTTAACTGATGTTCATACCACGTAACATCACTTCTTGTCGAAGAGCAGCGACTAGCCGAAATATCGCGTGGCCCCCGTGCACGCAGCAATTGATGCTTAATAGATCGGATCTGCTATCAAGATATTAAGTGTCGGCTGTAAACAAAGTAGGTAAGAGAGTTGTGTCGCAGCGGAGTGTAGTCTAATGCGAAATAAGGTAGAAGTTATTGCAATCTGTCGTTAACTGGATTCATCGCAAATCATCAGTTCAACAGAATATAGAGTGTTCGCAAGTTATTCATATCTGCGATAATACAATATAATGCGATAGATTAACGTCGATTAACTTGAGACGCCGAATTTCTCAACGCACATCCCATACAAATCGATCATTCAGGACGATGGACGCGATTCCATTTGAAGCATGGTTCTTCGAGGTCCCGCCAGTCACGCGGTATTGGACGACGGCGGCCGTCGTGACTTCAGTGTTAGTTCAATGTGAGGTATTGACGCCGTACCAACTCTTCTTTGCCTTCCGGACGGTGTTCGAGACGCACCAGGTATGTCGAGGTCCGATTTTGATACGTTATGAATCTAATCGGTTTATCCAGTACTGGCGATTTCTCACGACCTTCCTATACTTCGGTCCCTTATCACTAGATTTCATATTTCACATCTTCTTCATGTCACGATACTCCCGGATGCTCGAAGACAGTTTTTTCCGCAACAAAACGCTCGATTTCCTCTGGCTTCTCTTCTACTCCTCCTTCTCGCTTCTCATCCTCTCACCACTAGTCTCCCTTCCATTCCTCGGTTCGCCCCTGTCATTCTCACTAGTCTACATATGGGCCCGACGAAATCCGTCCATTCGACTATCATTTCTCGGCCTCTTCGTTTTCTCGGCACCCTACCTACCTTGGGTTCTCTTCGGGTTTTCTCTCATCTTGAATAACAAGCTGCCAAGAGGTGACTTGGTCGGCATAGCTGTGGGACACGTCTATTTCTTCTTTGAAGATATTTTCCCGCGCTTGTATGGATACAGACCGTTAGCCCCCCCGTGGCGGTGGCAGATTTGGAGACGGAGAAGGCAGCGTGGATCAGTGGAATAGTTCATGTTTACAAAATTAGACAGATAAAACAGGAAGCAGCAGTAGCAGTAGCAGGCACTGTTGCTGTATTGTGAGATTAAAATGTTTTGAATTAGTCAAAAATATATCATGCAATTTCTGTGCTGTTCTACCAATATTACAACTAACCATCGTACGACGAAAGAAAAAAAAAAAAACAGCGCTGTAAAATTATAGCGTAATTCTAATTTCGCACCACGACAATACAATCTTAAATATTAAGAAGTCTCGCAACAAAAGCTCGGACAGCAGCTATTAAAACCATGTTGACAGAAAATAATATTTTCAAAACAAATCGCTCAAATCCCATCAACCATTCAGAACCGACAAAACAAAAACGTTACTAATTCACTGCACCAGAAATGTAGATTCCATTTTCAAGTCCAGCGCTTATTCAAGTCTTTTCGCCTTGCGATCAACAGTACCCAACCATCTTCTTGCAAAGTAGAACGAGAGAATGACGATGAAAAAAATCACGCCAACAATTCCAAAGAACCACTTCAAATTCGTGCCACCCATACCCGGAACTCTGACGTTCATACCAAACAGACCGGTAATCAAGTTCAGCGGAACAAGAATTGTACCGAGAAGGGTAACCTTGGACAACATGCTGGTTACACGGTTGTTGGCGTAGAAAGACTCAACCTGAAGCTGCGCAAGGTAGTTCGCATGCGAGCGCGAGAGAATCTTTTCATACGCAGATAAGTTCTGGTACATAGTGATGATATGGTCCTGAATATCACCCAGATACAAGCCAATCTCGCCTTTAGGCGCAACATCCCATTGCTCGTTGCAGCGCTTGGCGAACATCTTGATCACATCGGCCTTTCCGGATAAAAGACGCATGAGCGTCATGATTTTCTTGCGGGCTTCACCAATACGCTTGAGCATGTCACCAAAATCCGACTCACGCGCAACAAACACCGCGTCCTCGATGCCATCCGCTTCCTGCTCGATCTCGTGAATAACCGGGGCAAAACCATCAGTGATATCATCGATCAAGGCGTAGCAAATCCAATCTGCCGAAACAGTAACGTAATCCCTGAGCTGGCGTATGCGACGGCGAACATTAGCGGTATGCTGGAAAGGCGAAAAATGGAAGGAAAGGATGCCATCACGAAACACAACCATATACATATTGAGCGGCTCAAGGAATTCCTCAGTTGCTTTGTCGTGCTCAAAAGTGCGGAAACAAACGAAGTAGTATGACCTGAACAATTCGACCTTCTCGCGTGTCTCCTGAACACGGATATCCTCAGTAGTCAAAGGATGGATTCCGAAAGCCTTGGCGAGCATCTTCATCTCCGCGTCAGTAGGATCGAGACAGTCAAGCCACCAAGTTCCGTTCGCTTTGTCAAATAGCTGCGCATAGGTCTGTCCCGGACCGGTCAACAAGCAGATCTCTGGAGCATGAATTGTTTCCTCAGATTCGGAGCAGAACAGACTGAATCTGTCTTCCGCAGTAGCAAGGCGAGCAGCGGCGGCAGGAGGAAGCGCCTTACTCTTCAGAAGTTCGATCTCATCGCCCTCCGCAGAACCGACGCGAGACTTCTCATCCTCATCCGCGCCACTGGAAGTCGTGGATACATCGACGACAGGTAAAACATTTGGTGGAACAGCTTCATTAGTTGGGCGATCGGTAGGCCGACCGGATCCCACGGAGAAAGTCAAACGCCGTCCAAATGCTCCAAGATCGTTATCGGAACGACGAGTGAGAGAAGGATACCATTGCTCAAGTCGTTGAACGGCCGCAAACTCCTCAATCTCGTCAAAATCGATACCATTAATACGCTGATGCTCAAGGTGCATCGGAAAGCAAACGTCTTCCTCAGTTTCGTCACCAGAGTTGACGCGTGAGCGGATGGACTCGTCAGAATCGGAGTAGGACGGCGCTCTCGAGGAACCGTCCTTGTCTTTGACAGCAGGGATGGCTTTTTCATTTGCGCCATCTTGGCTGAAGGAAGCAGAATGTGCAAGAGCGGGAGGACCACCAGCAATAGAATCTACCTGTGAACCTTCCGAAACAGTAGGGCGGCGGCTATGAAGTTCATTGGAAGCACGATGAGATCGTCTGCCTTTTCCCGCAACATTAGAGCCTGGAGTGCTGGGATTGAACGCCGTAAGGCGACTATGGTGGTGATGATGTTGCGAAGACGCAGTCGGAGAACCCTCGAACTGACTGGTACCACCATCAGGCGAACGCACTGAGGAAGTTACCGGGCCATCGCCAAGATTGACCACAACCGAACCTCCAGTGCGAAGACGGGCAAGAGATGATCTACGACGCTGCGTTGGGCGAGGGATTGTGCTCTCAACATCAGCCTCACCCTCGTAGTCGGAATGATCGTAAATTGCCGACTCAGGAGCAGTGATGGTGGCCAATTGTGGACGAGTCGTGGATCCAGATGAGACGGAGGAACCCTCAACTTCAGGCGCAGCGTTACCAGAGCTCTGGGTACTGTCCGAAAAGGAGACACGAATTGGCAAGGTCTCAGGCTGGTTGCGGTGGTCGTAGAGCTCGTTGGAGGAAGGGATGGGAGAGCTTCCGCGTGACGCTTCCATGGCTAAACAACGAATACGTTAACATCATGTGCGGGGTTGAATTAACTACTCAAGCATCACTTACCAGTAAATAACTAGACTAACGAATAATGAAGACACACAGGAAATTGCTTGGGAAGGTCCGGTAGTAACCGGATAGGTAAAGCGCGAAAGGAGCCAGACTGAAAACTCCAATGAAGCCAGTGGCTTGCAAGAGAATAAAATATAGAGAACAAATAAAAAAAGACGTAAAACTATTAGTCCCTAAACGCGCCCCAATACCCGAGAAACTAGTCTATACCACTTCGTAATAAAAACCTCCAACGCCAATCCTATATGCTACTTAGATGCCAATAGCTACTGAAACAAACGGCAGACCACTTCTAAGCGATCTTCGTTTGCGCAAAGTGGTTTGTCAAAATGAACCCCCAAAGTGGACGGATCAGATTATAACAAGGGTCGATAAGACAAGTTATGGCGGCTTCTGTGATGCCTCGTAGATCCGGAGGCGGCGAAGAACTAGGAAGTGAGTTGCCAGATTGTAAAACGCTGAAAAATTGGCGACGGAATATACAGACGCCAACTTGGAGTGTTGCATAAAAGTTGTTCAAGTGCGAGAATAAAAATCCCGAGGTGTGCGGTGGTATAAAATGGAATAAGAGGTGGGAATGTTGTTAAGTAGTAGAACGAACCAGCTGCAGCAGCCAGCAGAGGGGGCAAGGACTTGCGCCTCGAACTGACTTGGGAGGCAAAAAAAAATCTGTGGGCTGGCTGGCGCTGCACATGCACAACGACGTCGAAAGTTTTAACATGAATTCACTCATTCACTAGTCGAGTCCTTTGATGGCGTCTACATGCAGTAAGAAATTACCGCATTATTTGCTGCTTAATTTTCTATAACTTGTGCTCTCCAATTAGTCAATGTTTAGCTAAAGCCTCACACAGGACATGTTGTTGCCATAGGGGGAACTTTGGAAGGCTGTATTCTTATAATCTTAGCCGGCCCGTCTGATGATATCTTACACGTGATCCTGAGAGACGAAGCCTGCTGGCCAGCGGCGCAATTGTTGTTTTATTTTATTTGGTCTGAGACTGAAGGTAAATAAAATAATCTGCCGAATAGGACTTTGGTGGCTTCGGGAGGGAATAGAAACTCGATGTTAGGGTATTTCAAGTCGGCTTGAACTTAACTTGACTTAGGGTTCCAAGTGAAGTGAACTTAAGTGTACAGATCCCTACTAATGGTATCGTGTTGTTTGTTGGCCCACGCTCGATGATTCTATACTGGGTTCGCAGCCTCCCTTCCTCTCCAGCCCCCAAACTACTGACAAAATTTTGTAACTTTACGGCTATTAATTAATGATCAGCGTCTGCAAGTTTCAAATAATTTGCTCAACGAACCCGCGACTACGGGTCGAACTCATGGCTGTTACAAAATTCGCGCATGCAATATAATATTATCGAGTATCATAATTATTAGTCTCTTTTTTGCCAACTAAAATAGTTAGAGCTCAGTACCGTGAAATCTCAATACTCTCTGGAACTGACGGCAATATTCCAACATAACCTTCCATGTCTCCTTGTAAGTCCAACAGTTCGTTGGCGCAGATTTATGATTTTGAATGTGGATCAATCTGTCAACATATATATAATCCTGGTAATTGTGGTTCTAATTTTGAAAATAAATAACTGGCAGTACATAATTGAAGTTGTTAGTCTACTTATGTCCGCTTATCAACCTGCGCTTCTGTTGTTAAGGCAGATTTGCAGCTCCGGGGAATGTTTTACAACCTCATCGCACTCATACGACTTACAATTCTGTAGTTATTTCCAGCTGCATCGCTAAGCACACATATTAACTATAATATAGGATGGACTCTTTCTTACATCGTCGACAACAGTCCCCAATATTCATTGCCCAGTAAAAACCTTAAGAAACAAAGAAACAACCCCGTCTATCATAGCCCTTAAACCAATCTATACCATCCTCCTAACCATAAACCAACAGAATCTATAAACAAAACAAGTACAAAAAAATTCCGCAAATACAAATACCGAGTCTATAAACTATTCTATGTTTTCTTGGTCATCGACCTTGTTATCCTATACACTACAATTCTATTGTTCCCTAGATTTAACTCAAAAAAACAGCCCACAGAAAATAAACGCAACTCAAGGCCAATAACCTTCCTCGACGACGTCGTGCTCACGGACAATCCTTAGGAACGCTTGCTCCAAGCTGGCCTGTGATACAGCGTAGTATGCGATCCCAATGCTCTCCTTATCGGTCTCAATGGCCTGGAAAATCTCTGAGACTCGGATATTTCGTTGACCCATGCCATTGGTAGTCTGGACTGAAAGCTTGACCTGGCCGTGGTACATCTTGTCCTCGACGCGAATCGAATGACCACTGAATCGCTTCTCGGCCCATCGGACAACGTTCATCATCTGCTCCTCAGTACAGTTAACCGAGTCCTGGTGGACAAGGTGGAGGTAATATGCGTCGCCATAACGAGCGCGCAGTCTGTCACTGGTACCAACAGCAAGGAGATTCTTCGCAAGGATGCCAGCACGAGAGCAGAGAGCATCGGCCTCCTCCATAGAGTGCGTCGTAAGTACAATGCTTCGTCCCGCTGACACATTTGCAAGAGTACGCCACATAATTCTCTTACTAGCAGCGTCCATACCAGATGATGGTTCATCGAGAAGCAAGACAGAAGGATTCGCCATAAGAGCAATACCAAGTGAAAGTTTACGCCTGTTACCGCCAGAGAGCTTACCAGCCATGCGGGTCGAAAACCTGGTCAGTCCAACAGCACGCACGAGAGCCTGCACGTTGTGCGTAACATTGCTCCCTTTCAAGCCCCGTAGTTTGGCATAGAACGTCAAGGTCTCGAGGACGTTCATCTGATCAATGGCATCGAATTGCGGGCAAACCCCGAGATGAGTTCTAGCATGCGCACGATTCTCGTTCACGGACACATCTTCCACGTAAACTCCACCAGCAGAAGGGACAATCTCGCCTCGGATCATATTGAACGTTGTAGACTTGCCAGCACCGTTGGGTCCCAACAACGCGAAACATTCGCCTCTAGCGACAGCAAAGGAAACATCCTCGACAGCAACATGCCTACCGAACCGTTTAGACAAATGCACAACTCGCAATCCATCACTTCCATCCGGATTCTCAACGCGCTCGATCTCCTTAGCAAGATCGCCATCCAAAAGAGCAGCCCTCTTCTCAGCATCGGGAATAGAGAATTTACCCTGGAGACGAAGGCGGAAGCGCCCGGAATCCCACCAGACGAGAATTCCGTAGAAGATAGCAGACTGTGCAATGAGATACAGGATTGGCCCACCGAACGCTCTAATGTCGCCGTAGTACGAATATTCCATTTCGCCATCACACAGTGATGTGAACAAATTCAACGATAAAAACAAAGCCTTAATTAGATTTGGCATCGGGGCAATCGCCGCCAAAGCAAAATGAACTTGATCGATAATCACATCCGTTTGCAACGCAGGAGCGAAGGTGTTAACAGCGAGATAGGCAATCAAGTACACCAAGAAATAGATGCACTGGAACGCAGCTGTAATTGCGAAGGCAGCCAGCTGAGTTGGCGCAATAAGCGAGACAACGAAAGCAAAAAGAATAGAAGCCACTCCATACAGGAACATGACTATGAAAAGATATCCCAGACCGTACCAGTATGGATTCGTACTCGCAAATATGATAATGCAAACGATCGACCCGATCAGAACCAAAACCATGTCGAATAAAAGATAAGCCGTCCATAAAGGGACAACGCGCAAGCCGTTGGAATAGTGCAATGCGCGGACTCGCTGAATACGCTCCATGGTGGGGTACAAAGCAGCAAAAGCGGGAAAAGCTCCCATAGCCAGACAGAAGTATATGATGAATTGTAGCGAGTCACCCATTTGTGGAATCCACGGGAACTGGAACGGCGAGTAATCCGTGATGATGAGAGCGTCACCTTGGCCACGCACGTTATCTAAGACATTCAATGCCAGAGGACCAGTGACGACACCGAGGCCATTAGCACGGAACGCAATTGTTGGCGGATCAACAAATATACCGCCAGGGTTAGTCACGGAATAGTTAACAGCAATGGCGTACAGGAACTCCTCGATAGTACGGACAAGTGTGATGTTGTTGATCAAGCTAGCATAGCTCATAGCCTGGGTGGCAGTCTCATTAAACGTTCCATTATATTGACCGGCAGCAAGAAGATACGGCTGAATCAGTTCAGCTGCGGTCGCTGAATCCACAGGTGAAGGCCCTGCGAGAATCTGGTACGTCATGTTAAGATTTGTCGGCGTCAATTCTCTAACTATCTGATCGGCAACATTGTCCTGGATCAAGCATGAGCCGCCCGGATAGTCACGGATGAAAATCATGGTGATGCCTCCAACGATGATTGGAAGGAATAGAATTCCAAGTATAGGCAACGGATGACGTCGAGCGACGATGATACGCTTCCAGATCATTGTCCAAATTTGCCCTATTAGATTTTGCTATTAGTCTAAAAAGTAATGACCTCCATCGTTCGTAAGGTCTTACCTCTAATCCCAACAATCGTTCCAACCTTCAAATCCAATCCGTCCTTCAGTAACGGCTTCTCCGACAGGGATGAAGTTTCGCTAGCACTCTCCAGGGCACCGTACGACGGCGGTTGCTTGTTCTCGAGCAGTTCATTCTCTTGGAATAACACATCATTCTCGTCCAAAAGCTCTTGAATTTCACTGTCTGAATCCGCAACCAATTTCAAGAATACATCCTCCAACTGTGGTCCAGACACGCGGAGCTCCTTATGGCCTGCTTGTTCAAGTCGTGTGACCAACTCAGTAACCTGGGAACCGTTGTTTGCTTCATAGACCATTTCACGACCGGAGCCTGGAGTAATCGAAAACACCCGATAGCCATTTCCGAATCCTTCTTTGAGCTCAAGTGGAGATCCTGCCGCCTTGAGGACACCACGAGCAACAATTGCAATGTGATCGGCCAACAAATCAGCTTCGTCAAGAAAATGCGTAGTGAGAACAAGCGATCGCTCACCCCGAGACGAGAGTAAAATGTCCCAGATACGCCGACGCGAAAGAGGATCTAGGCCAGATGAAACCTCGTCCACGCAACAGACCTTCGACCCACCCACAAACATTACAGCAAGCTGCAGCTTCCGCTTTTGTCCACCGGAAAGATTTTTGGACAAAAACTTGCGCTTAGGTAATAGATCGCATTTTTGAACCAACTCGCGTACTTCGTCGGCAAGAGATGACGGCAAGCTACCCTTAACGCGACCCCAGACACGAATATGTTCTTCGACGGTGAGCTCGTCCCAAAGAACATTCTTCTGAGGACAAATACCAAGAGAGGTGGTCTGACCGAACACAATGCTACCCTCCGTCGGTCGTTGAATACCTGCTATCATTTCCAGTGTCGTGGTCTTTCCAGCTCCATTCGCACCAAGTAAGCAAGATATTTCGCCATTTCGGAACGTCAAATTCAAATCGTCAACTGCAACGACTGGAGCTATACTCTTGCCGCCATTAAACAGACTACTGAATGAGAACGGATGGTAGACTTTCGAAACATGCTTAATTGACAGGGCATTGGTTGGGTCCGTTACGACAGCCGCAGTACGAGAGTGGGTGCCATAGAGGAAGCGCTCTAATAGCATTGCTAGGAAAAAGTAGAATGGAATCTGAATAATAGCACCAATCCAAAAGACCCAAGGGGCGAGCATTCCAGTTGGAGGAATTTCCGTCAACGAAAGCGGGAGGACTGCCCGTTCGAAGCGAGCATTTGTCTGCATATAGTACACGTAGTTCATCGGCGGGAATATCAATCCAAGCGCGGCAGCTGTTGTACTATCCTCCGGGTGCATGGTTGACTGCACAGTTGTCATAACCGCAAGCAAGACACAAATACCAGTAGAGATGATACCAGATAGCTGAGCTTGGCGGAAAGGCTGCGCTAAGAAGAGAGACCAGGACACGTTCGCAAATCCGTTTAGAATATGGAATATGACAATTGATGCCATATTGGTATTATAGAACATGGTGTTTCCCACAGCAATACCGACCACGATCCATCCCGGAAGATAGAGCCCAGAGTACGATACAAAGAATGCAAGATGGCGCGCCAACTTTGCGCATCCCATGCTCTCAAGCAGAGTTGATAATCCAAGCTCACGCTCACAGGCCGCAACTCCGCAAAGGTGATAGACAATACCGATGATGGCGATGAACATAGCTGGCGACATGTACTTGATAAGAATTGACATATAGCGAACGCGGATATCCTGCTCGTGCTCCTCCTGGCTTCGAGATGTGTAGGCCACGACATCGGGGGCGTCATTCGTCTGATCCAATCCAAGGATCGCGGAGTCAACAGCCCCTACACGTAATCAGCATCCAAACTGCAACTACTAAATTTGTAGCAACAAATTACACACATTGAACAGGCAATAAATAACGTTCCACATCGCTGGTATGATCATCGACTTTGACTCGGAAAAGGCCAGCATCAGCTCGAAGGGTGTAGTTGTATCTGCGATTGTCGGGATCATAACTATTCCATTGGACCGCACCAATACAATTTGACGAGCCCCTCAAATTTTGTTTGCAAACCGTCAGCAGGTCCAAGGGGTCATCGAGCTCAATCACTTGCTCTGGAGGGATGCCATATGTTACGTTCATCATCAGCATTCGAACTTCTGGGGTGACTGTGCCATTTTCCATCAAGTACACGAAATCTCTATCACCGATTGCCTCTGCCAAAGGACGAATCGGTGCTGGATCAGCAACACCGTAAGTAGCAGCAGGAACGAATAGATTTCGAGCATATCCCTATAGAATAAGCATTAACACAAGGCACCTGACGGAAGCCCGACGCACTTGACCAACTGATAGAATATCAGCCCAGACTTACCAAAACCCACATAAACGCAACAGGGAAGACAAATGCGCGAAAGATTGTCCAGAACCATGTTCTCCTAAACACCAAAGCACTCTTAGAGCAGAGAGCAGCCGTCTGGCGCAAGACGGCCGACTGTGAGGCCGCCATGGTCTATAATATCAACCAAGAGGAAAGAGACACGAAGAAATTTCTCGTATCAAATGGTTCCGCAGTTGAAGACAAACTGCTCTTCAACGTTGAGTTAGCCTTGTGTGACGGCGGAGCTTAGAGCGATAAAGCTCCTGTCGTGCTGATTGCCATAAAATATCACCCATGTGCAGTCAGTTAGCAGTGATATCAATCCAGGAGGCGGAGCACTGATAACAACTGTGCCTTTAACTGTTAGTCGTTAGTTCCAATGCTCTCTTGAACCTTAATACAGGAGTAGTCTGCATATTTAAATTAGACTTATCCTATTAAAGTTAGGCTTACATAACATGCTAAGTGATTTAGTATTCGCAGCCCCTCAGCTGATATTTCTCTCACTCCGCTTCATGATGGCGCAGATATCCCGGTGGCTGCAAACTAACTATTGCCAAATTGGAGCGAAATTTGTCATATGTTAGCATGCTTGGTCAGTTTGCTGGTGTTCGAGCAGTAAATTGCACGTTTGCTCCAAGCAACCCGCCCCATTAGGCTTTTTTTTTGCTGGTACCACATTATTATCTGAAATATATTTTATAGATCACCCAACGGGAGTTGCCAGATTACACGACCTCAGTAATAGCACGATGATATGATACAATAGCACTATTATAGTAAATTGTTGCAAGCAAAGGGTCAAATATTACAAACAGAAATATAACATAATATAAATCCAACAATAATTAATATAAACAACGCTTACTTGAACCACATAAATCAAAATCGACTATATATAGCTAGTGCAATAATATGTAAATATTAAATAATCAAAACCTTCACATATTAACAAAGAAAATCCTTAATATATATAATAAGAAATTATAGAGAACATGAAATTCCACCATTACAGAGAGAGAAAATTATACATAGGAGGAGCGGATATAGAACATAAATTGTAAACATATGTATAACACCAAAGAAATATAAAAAAACGAATAATATGGCAATGTTCGCAACACAAAAAGAGCCATTCTGCTAATCTTAAATAATGCAACCAAAGACACGCATAGCACAGAGTATGATTGTTTTCTCTCTATTCAATAAAGAAATGAATTCGGGATAACGGCAATCAACAAACAACAAGCAAAAGCGAGATGTAGCATCCTGATCAAAAACCAGCAAAAAATCGCAAAAGTAAGCATAAACAAAACAAACGTTATCCATCTTACGCATAACTTGATCTCATGTACTAGTCCGCTCTTTCTTTTTTAATCTCTTGAGATGTATTACTTGTGAAGCTGCTCTCATATGATTTTCCGCCGTCCTCCGTCGAGGAGGGAGAGGCGGGATTTGTATCATCGGTAGCTGGAGTGGAAATATCCGCTAATAGTGCCATCGGAGTTGACGTATCAGACTTCGACGGTATATATCCTGACTTCCGTGTAGGGCTCGCAGGCTCAGCATTTTTATATGCCAACGGCGACATGGTCGGACTCATCACTAGCTTCTCCTCACCAGATAGATACATCAGCTTCTCAATTGATACCAAATGCTTGCCATAAGAGTACTTCTTCAAAGACTGAAGATGTGGCATAATCTTGGACACAAGGTTGTCCCTCTGTTGTCCCTCGGTCACGTCAAGCAGCTTCTGAATGACATAATTCGCAAACTGATCTTTCATCATGGCAGTCAGCGGCAGAGAACCATCAGGTCGCTGTCGCAATATCTCATCAATAACTGATTGTCGCTGCCGGCTATCGCCATAAACAATGCACTTCTCAACAACGTTCGACGCAAACTTGTGCTTAGAGAATTGCAGGACATTGTCCTTCACGACGACAATGATCTTTTCTCGATCTTCGAGCCTGCCCCGCTCAATTACATGCTGAATGACGTAATTTCCGTACTGATCCTGAACTAAGTAGGAAGTATACGAATGAAGCTCTTGCAAAATAGCAGTTTGAGCGTCATCATCGCAGTGCTCCAACATCCGTTGAATTACGCGACAGCCATAAGGATGGGTGGCCAACTCATACACCTGCTGATTAAAGGCCCGAATGATAAACTCAATATGTTCGGCAGGGACACGCTCGATGGCCTTCTGGATGACGTGATTACCATTCTGATCCTTTACACATCGCAAAACATGCCCCTCAAGCTCTTTAACGAGCTTCGCCTGCTGCTCGACCAGCACATGCTCAATCGCTTTCTGTACAACACGACAGCCATACATTTGCAGTGACAGATTGATAATATGACCTTCCATCTGTTTCGCCAAGATAGTTTTTTGCATCTGATTCCCATGCTCAAAGAATTTTTGGATGACATAGTTGCCGAAAACATCCGTCATTAGCTGCAAGGAATTCGCTCGAATCTCATTGAAAATTGTCTCTTTTTCATCACTATTGGCAGTCTCAAGACGTTGCTGGATGAATCGTGAACCGTGTTGATCGCCACTGAACTCGACGACGTGCCCATATATGTCCTTTAGTTCATACTTCTTTCCTTTGCTACTTCGGAATTCCTCTAAAAGAGCAGACCGCACGCCATGAGGGAAATCATCACTAGAAGCAACAGATACTGGCGCGGAGATGGCAACGCTCGTTCTCCGAGAAACAGAAGGATTTGGTGACACCGGTGAACCAGCGGACGGTACGCGCACTCCGGCAGAGTACGGAGACGGATTGGCATACTCGAAGCTAGGTGCCTGAGCTCTGTATAAACCTGTGGATGGCGCTCGCGGCTTAACTCCGGCAGCGATTGATGGTTGTGATGATGACGGATTCTGTAGAGAGAGAGGTCTATACTTTTTACTGTCTGGGGCAGGTTGAAACTTCGTAGCACCACGAGGTTGCTGAGAAAGAACCGGTGCTTTAGGGCCGGTAGGACCAATCCCAGATCCGTAGTACGCAGGACTCATAGTGCGTCGATAGTCAATATGGGGCTCAACAGGCGACAGGTTACCGCGAAAATAAAGGCGCGGATTTCGGAACTCTTGCAATGGATCGGGCAACCCCGCTGCATGCGATTGAGATGATGGCTGTGCGCCGTACGACAATTCGTAATCTGAAATTGAATGGGCTGGCTGATGGGGTACCATACGTAGATAATACCTGTCATCGTTACCACCCCACATCGACTGCCGAGAAGGAACTTGATAACTATCAGATGGAGAATAGTGCTGCTGCGGAACGGGTGACGTATACGAAGCCGAGGCTGAGAACGAGGGAAAAGGTGACGAAGACGCGGACGGTGGAGATACCATTCGCCTTCGTTCTTCATAGGTCGATTCGTACACGGATGACGAGGGGGAGTCCATATGCAGCGCTTTAAAATTTGCAAATAGCTCTGCTTCTCTTGTCACCTCTCCTATAGACTTTCTCTCGCGCAATTGAGCGGAGAATGCATTCTGCGAATAAGGATCTGGTATTTGTGTATTACCTGCACCGGAGGCTGCGCTATTAACCGCTGTGGTAGGCAGGTTATTATATATCGGCGGAGTAGAGTTCGATCTAACTGGCACATTGTCATCATCCACCCGTGACTGGGATGCGTGAGACAAAGCTGGAGATATTGCAGAATCGTGGCCCCGAGAAACTGAAGACCCGCGATGGTGTTGCGGAAATTCATCTCGGATAATTTGGTCGTCATCATCATCCTCAGCACCAACCAACGACGCGTAAGAGTTGCCGAAAGAATACTGAGATGACGGTGGCTGTGACAGGATCGTCGCATGCAATGACGATGGCGAGCGAATATCCATAAGTAATCCCGACCCACCATTGGACGCCTGTGACTGAGCCGAACCAAACGAGGAGCCAGGTCTTGGACGCGGTGATATAAAGAAGGATGATTCTCGTGGTGACTCGGAACGCTATTAAAGTTAGAGTACTGTACGCCGAGTCGATCACATCCAATAGGAAATCAACACATACATCCAGTTCTAGAGGCAGCTTCCGCATTCCCACAGGAGACATGCTTGGGTTCTCAATGGTAGAGGCCCACAGGGGCGAGCGGGACGACGAAGAATTTGATGCCCATGGTCGTAGATCAATGTCAATTTCTCGTTCAGACGCAGCGGATGCGGTAGTAGCTGTAGCCGAAGCAGGTAAGGATACTGTGGCGGATAGTGGCGATGTATGTGACGCATGCGATGCATTGGGCGACAAGTCATCTTGACACAGAGTAATCAGTAAGCTTAACGCCTTGAAGATATAAGTGCATATCAATCCACGTACCTGGTCTCCGAGATGAAGACTCTGACGGAAAGGTTGACGAGAGTGGGGAAGCACCCCACACGCCCCAATTGGCATTGGCAGCCATGGTTCGAGGTTCTAGGGGGGGGTGTATGCACGTCTAGGCAATGTGTGGTCGCATCTGGGAGAGGGAGTCGACTTGGCAATGGTGGCTGAAAGGGCAATTGCGTATCAAGTGGTGAACTTAACTGCACAATCAGAAAAGTGCGACCAGATCGGGAGATAGGATTTGTGAAAGGGGTGGGCCTGCACAGGTTCCACTATCATAAGAAGAGTAAGTATGCGGCGGCGATGATGGGGCGAGGATGGTGGAGCTTTTGCGTTTGGCTGCGCCCGCTGCGCAGGGTCGAGAATAGATAGGCTGCACTCACGTGACTCAGGCGCCTGTGCGCACTCACTGTCACCTGTGTCAGTTCTCCACAATGCTACTTGTCCCACTGGATTAAAAGGCGACGAGACCGGTGGAGCAAACAAAAAAATGCCACTCGCCAGGGTGCCCATTTTATCGGTGTCTGCAGATGTTGCAATCTGATTCGCTACCTATTTTTGCCTTTCTTTGTTATTTCCATGAGAAGTGTAGCAATGAATGCAGATTGGGCTAGGGCATTTAGCGGCGTAAAACCCTGGTTTACTTAAACGGTGACAACAATGGCTTGTTGATCATGCCCAATTTCACCATTGAATCATACATACGATAAGACCATGTCCGTAGAGGTGCGTTGAGGTCCTTGCATACGGCGCTTGTTGACGGTCGCTCTAATATATATATAAGGAAGTACTGTATGCTATAGCAAAATTACTAATGTAGACACCATATCCATCGGCAAATTTACGGTTCTGCGTTCCAGTTTGACATCACATATAAAACCTGTATGCCAGTATATCAATTACAGTCCCAGTAACTATTTACAACTCTAAAGTTTCCGATTATGCAAAAGTAGCCCGATACGCTTTGAACACCGAAAAATCATAACCCTTTCCTGTAAATTTTCAGTTGTACCATCCATCTTCATCATCAAGTCATATACAATACTTCAGTCTCACTAACGTTATCCGGCTTTTTCGGAACCGTAGCACCGGTTGTCGCAGTTGCTGCCTTTGGATGCTGTTGCTCACCATCATTCCGATAAGATAAGGCTGTAAGGATGAGCGCCGCGACGACCCCAATTGTGACTACAGACATAGCTATTAGTTCCGCATTTCTCTACTTACCGCCAGCCCTAAATACTCACATAATCCGCGCCTTGTAGTTTGCCAGCGTAAAGCTTCAACCTCGGATCTCAAATCAGACGAAATTGCAATTGTAATACGATTATTTAACTCCTGAATCTGCAGTTCTGTAGCTCTAGAATCGATCTTTGTCGCATTCTTGCGCTCGTTGAGGTCCATACTAATTTCATTTTTCATATAATCAATCTCTTCCTCAAAAAGTCTCTTCAATACCAAAAATTCCCGCTGTAAGGCTGCTGTCTCTGTCTGGGCCAACAGCGCCTGGCTTTTCCTATTATTTTGAATCTCCGTACGCAGCTCTGAGCAAGCAGCGTCGAATAAGTAGGCTTCGTTTTCCATCTCCGCGGAGGAAAGGTATGTTTCCTTGGCACGAAGCAGTTCATTGGTTAGTAACCCACGCATACACTTCATCAAAGCTTTAGCCTGATCGTCCGTGAAACCTGCTCTACGCAACTGGCTAAAAATATGATAAGTGTCGAAATAGTGCGGATATCTCATGCCAGGCGGATGTGCTACTGTTAAGCTCGTCGTGAAGCTACTTCCCCCACCGTCATCATCATCACCTCCTCCCGCTGATGTAGCCCGATCGTGATCATCATCATCGTCATGCACTCGCTCACCATCGCTTCGATCATCTCTCTGAAGTTTGCCATTTGCTACTTCCGCCCATAGCGCATCTTCCCTTTGCATCTTGAGTCCTCTCAACTGAGGCGACAGTGGCGCATCAATAACGTCGGAACGACTCCCACTGGCGCTTCCACTACTGTTGCTGCCATGCTCTGAGTTTGATTGTAGCGGAGCTCCACTTAGACCACTCATGGGAGGGAGTAGTAGAGGCATTTGGCTTCGCTGTCGGACACCAGTGTGCAAATTATACGCGGAACCGTAAGGCCCCTTCAGTGAAGTTCCATTGGGCCTTTGTACAGCTTCAGGGCAGGTTAGAATACTTCTAAATTATCTACAAATTGCAACTGACCCGTAGTAGCTCTTAACGACCATCCACTCTGGTACCTTCGAATCATGATCTCAAAATTTCAAATTCCTAGTGCACAAGCATGTAATCAGACCCGTTTAACTTGATTGTGTTGGTGGAAACACGACGTAATATTTTGACTGTGCTAGCACCAGTTGAAACATCTTGATCCGGGGAAGTTAGTCGTAAGTCAAAGTCAGTTTGCGTGACCTCCACAACAGCAATGTTGGCGCTGACAGAACCAAGGGTTTCTAGCGAGCGACACAGGAGGCTGCATCCACCATCAAATCTGCAACTATCTAAAGCTACTGATTAAATTCGCCGAGGTGTCCTTCTGGGCCTATAAGCATTTTTGGCTGTGTTCAATTGGCGTCAATGGATGTGAATTAATGGTAAGTGCTACAATTGGTGTTCTATCGCAAGAGAAGTCTGGAACTCTGGATAGGCCGTCTCTTATCAAACTCGTGGTTCATTTATTCACGAAAGACGCAGCTTAATCATATGCTCATTCGCTAATTGGCATTTTAGGTAAAGCCAACTTTGTATTTGGGGCAACCATGTCTACACCAGCAATGAACCATCCAACGCTCAATTCGTCACCATCGGCAAGTTCGATATCATCGCTGAAGTCGATAATCAAGACCCCAACTGGCACGGTATTGAGGCGAAGCAGCGGATCTTCAACATCTATAGTACCGGCCGTAACGGTTGACCTTGCAGCGTTAACGTCATGGACTTCGGTGTTTGAGAACTACCCACCGCCCCAAGTACGAGTGGTAGCGTTTCAAGTGAGAAATGAAGCCCAGGCAAAGCGAGAGCAACTGCGGTCATTGGTTGGCGAGAGCTACCGCGAATTGTTAAGCACAGCTGATACTATCATTGGCATGAACGACACCGTGCAGGAGATGGAGGAACGCTTTCGTACTTTGTCAACAGGATGCAGTTCTAAAACGGTACGCAGTAGAGCAGAGAAGAGAGACGTTTTAGGCAAAGCTTTTAGTGACCGAGGTATGATACTCGGCTGTTTATCGCGATCTAGACTTCTTCTAATTGACAGTAGATATGACCGCTAAGATGAGCGTCGCGATTGTCAAAATAATGAATGATCTTTGTTTTACAATTGAAACGTTATTACGCACCCCTGAGTTAATATTGACGGTTTCCAAGCTCTTACTTGTCGTAAAGGAGCTAGCAGCATCAGCAAATCTAGCCTCAGAATCGCAAATTGGTTTCATCGTGGCCAGACTAAGTTCTCTGGAATCGCGATATTTTCGTTGTGTTGCGGCTATTCTTCGGAGTAATGGGACTTCGAATATTCTTGACGCACTGGTGTCTTATAGTCTTGTCACGGCTTCATCCCCTTCCGCAACGTTATCTTACTTCCTTGAGACCAGGACAAATCAGCTCGAGAGCCTTTTTGCACAAACGACGCCTGACACCCTCCTTACAGCATTGGGCGTCTTGGACTTTACCATTACCACTACAAATACATTATTCCCGAATCAGTTTTCTAGAGCACTTACAAGAGCGATTATTTTTCCTGCCCTTAACGACGAAGAATTCCGAAAGCTTCCTCATATAGATTTTTCGTTTCTGAGCATTTGGTGCCCGAAAGCCATTCTCGAATTCATTCCGTCCCAAGCACGAGATCCAGCAGATTCGCCGATCGACGTGTTCGGGCGTCTCAGTGCGTTTCAAGCTTCATCTATATCCTCTTTTGAGACAGGGATGCGCGATGTCATTACGATGATCTCCAGTGACACGTCGACAGGCACAAGCCAGAAACAAATCGAAGATCTACTTTGTCTTCGTCGGGCAATCTTTGAAACACTAATAGAACGTCCAGCTGCGCGTCCTCTTCTGCTATCCAAGGACGTTACATGGGAAGCCGAATGGTTTCCGACACTTAAATCTTTATGCAGTACGTACCTCAATGCTACAATCGCTATTGCAGATGCGTTGTCCGAGGTTGTTATTAATACGGATGCCGCCACGACAAAATTGGAATCCAATCCAGTTAGTCTGTGGGATGATGCATGGATGACTTACGACATATCCCGCGGTGCCTTAGATTTTCGCAGTGCTGTGACCGCTCTCATTGACGGCAATGCCAGTGTGGGTGGCGATATTTTGGTGAGCTTGCAGTCGTGGTGGGATGGTATAAATGCAGTGAGAAGGCTTGTTGGACGAGTGAAGGGGGTGTATGAATATGACTCGTTTGCTGGAGAGCAAGAACCATGGATCAGAGACAGAAGAGAAGCCGCTGAGAGAGAGGGACAACAGCTAGAAATGTTTTTTGAAGATGAAGTCGTCCCCGGCGGCATAAGTCTGCTGGTTGATAGAATTAGAAGTCTATTGCTGGCGTATTCTGCAGATAAATACAAGATTGGAATATTGGTGAGAGTAGCTAGGAGAGTCCTCGAGCTTCCACTTACGCAAAAGGGCGTGAGGGATTTAATTGGCGGCATAGTTGAAGATTCCTATGCAACTTTTGCAGAAGTTGTCTTCCCTGTTACGATCGGATTAGGTGAAGTAAAGACTTACTTCAGCGGGAACGTTGAGACAGGGCTATGGGAGGAAGAATCGACCGGAGGAAAATATCCATTCGATGCATCACCTTGGATTGCTGAAGGTATTTATGATAATTATGTGAGACCGATCGTGGGAAGCGCATCTGAGGATATTGTCCTCGGTTTTCCATTTGGCGTGTCAGTCTGTCGCCGGGTCGTGGGACAAAAGTGGATATCTGGCATATCGGACGGTATTGCTAGATATTTGCAACAGCTAGAGGCAGTTGCGTCTGACTCCGAGGGACTGAAGGATGCTGAGACGCGGATTGAGGGATCTCACCAAAACAAAGAGCCGGAAGATGTAGGAAAGACTGTATCTTTCCACGGGCCAGACAATAAAAACCGTGAACAGAGTATTATCGAGGAGAATGGGACCACACAATCGGAAACCAACGAGCGAACGACAGGTACAACTGAGTCGAAGAGCGACGTGGCAGATGAATTGGAGGGCGACACTACAACTGACACTATTCAGAGACGCGATCGCTTTGAGTCGTCTACCGATTATAACAAAGCGACAGACTCCTCTGGTGGGTTGCTGTTGGGACTGGCCTCGTCTTCCGTTGCTGCTCCACAGCCAACACGGGCACATTGGGTACAGCTTCTCTTTGATATTATCTATCTTGGCAAAGTTTTCTCTATCGATGTGTCCGCGTTACGTGACCTTGTTCTTAATTCGATAGCGGAAGATGACGACAAGCTATTGGAAACAATCACAAAACGGGTGGAGTCGTGTTGGAAACGGACATATCTTTTGTATGCAATCATGTAAATTAGTTCTTTCATATCTATCCATAGAATTCTATATGCTAAGCTATATGCTATGTACAATACATAATATATCATCAGTCATCAAATCATAGTCACCTACTTTGACCAACATTTATGCCTTCCATACATACATGGAATGTTTTAAGTACTTATACAAATAGTGGGCTAAAAATGTTCGTCGATCTAGCCGAAAACATCATACACGCCTTCAATAGCCTTCCCTGCAAAAAAAGTACTAGTAACGATTGCCAGGTCGATTGCAATTACGCTTGCTCCAGCTAGCATAAATCTCGGCGCGAAAATTTTCCATACCATAAGATGTCGTCTCAGAATTAGAGTCATAATACAGCTAGTTAGTGTAAGTCCCCCAGCATAGATCATCGCGCCTGTGCCAGCACGGACTACCCTTCCCATGATGGCCTCTGATGCGCGGAAATCGCGAGGCGAAGGAGACAACTTGTAGAATACCGTCAATGGAACTGCCAGCCCAGCCAGGATGAATGGACCCAGCGTGTTGAATATAAGCGCGATATGCGTGAGTGGTGGTCTGATAGATTCTGTGAACAAGAACGCGACATCCCATTGGATCGATGCAAGTGTGGCTTGATGACCGGTCGCAAAATAATACTGCGTACCCATAAGGGCAATGACTGTTGGAGTAACAATAGGAGAGATTGTAAAGAGGTCAAGTACATCACCGAGCTCTAGAAGGGTGAGAATCTGGTAGACCATGCCCGCCATCGCAATGCCACCAACAGGCTTCATACACAGCGACACTGCCGCAAAAATTGAAACGAACAGGAGCAAATATAGACTACCATATGTATTTCCAAATCCGATAATCTCGACTGATACTGGCGAAGTTTTTGATGCTGTATGCACGTCACCATTCTGCACTGCTTGTTTGATCTTCTGTTGATTGTTGGTCAGTTCCACTCGTAAGCATAGTGGGAAGCCACGGAACCATGCGAGCGGAGCTCCAACGACTGTAACACCAAGTAATATGCGTGAAACAACGTATTTGTACGTATTGAGCTGTTCCGCATGAGCATGTGAGTTCGGATCGGCCTCGACATAATCCAGGGTCCAATATAAACCAACGAGCAGAAGGACAATCCGTAGACCTGTACCAACCCACAATGGCGCAGACCCCTCATATGATGCCGACGTGCGAAGGAAAGATCTGATTATGGCAGGTAGGGTGACAGCAGTTCCAAAGAGGATAATTAACGCAGTAAGCGATGAAACCGACGATGCGGTAGATGCATAGAAATTACTGGTACAGAACGGTAGCTGCTCTTCTCGGCAGACACGTGGATACTCGGCCACTCGGGATTGAATAATAAAGACTAGGGAGTGGAACACAGCCGCAGCACGAAGCTTAGCGTCTGGCAGTCGGAACGACGCAACAAGTAATGTAAAGCCGAAGGATACCAGCAGGAATGATAACGACCTTGCTTCCCAGACAACATATGAATTCGATGCAAACAAGATACCGTGTAGTATGATTGACAAAAGTGCCAATACAGTCCATTTGGACACTGGGGATTTCACACTGGGAAGTCTATGCATCCCTTTGACAAAACCAAGAATAGATCCCATAGCCAAGCCAAAGACTATGGCTATTACAAGCCTTGATTGGAGGTATCCCAGTCCTGCACCTACAGCCAGACCCGTCAGGCCTCCGAGACCAATCTTCGGAGCAAGTAGATTCACGTAATCGGACGGACATTCGACTGAGCCATCAAACGTCGCGTAGAATACAATCAGAGTACCGAATGAAGCCACGAAAATGACAATGCCTGCAATCATGCTTGGCACATCAAATCTTGCCCACATTTCGCGGCAAGTTTTCAGGTTCTGCTTCTGATATGCGAGATACAGCTCGCTAATACGTTCATAATCTTTTGACGTATTCCATGCTTCTGAGGCTGCGCTGTAAATCTTTGCTACCTCAGCCGTTCCTTCAAATGAAGGATGTTGAGATCTATAGCCATGAATCTGCTCAGCAACAATACGGCAGGCAGATGCAAGCTTTTGGAAGTTACGGTCGGGACCGAGCATAGCTGACGCAATTGGCGATCCAAGATTGTTAAATGGAACAGGAATATCCAGCAGAAATGACAGAGTCGGAACGAGATCAATTTGGTTGATCGCCTCTGCTTGATCAACTGGTGCTAAGAAGGGCCTACTCGAGTATCTGCGAATGACAGATTAATGATGTCGTCTAACATATACGCTGAAAATACTCACAAAAATAATCCTGCTTCCACTTCGCCTTTCGAATCACCACCGTGATCGCCCTTTTCGTCCATTCCATGGTCTCCCAAAACAACAAGGAGCGTTTCGTCGTCGTCTTTAATTGCGTTTACCACATTCTTCACTACTGCGTCCATTTCAAGCAATTTTTCTTTCATTTGCGGCGTGTCTGGGCCGAACCTATGTCCAGCATGATCCACACCCAAGTAATGGGCAATCAAGACATCCCAGTCATCCCTCCGCTCTAATATGGGCCATATGTGGGATGTAACGCCAGCATCGACAGTATGTAGATCCCAAACGTTAAAGGATTCATACGGAAACGTCAAGTTATTGTCCTCATATGTACTGTGCGATAATGATGGAAACAGAGAAAGCCAAGTGTCATCACCTGCAAATGCTGTCCTACCATCCCCTCGAGATGACAGTACTTGCCCAATCCACGAGTCTTCAGTAACTTCCGCGCCGTTAAAATTTGATCCGGCATCAATGAACGTCGGCAATGAGCCTGTTGTCAATGCTTTGAGCCTTTGCAAGGTGGTCGTTGGAGGATCTGCAATAAACTTGAACACTGCTGCATGCTCGGGCTGCGAGACGCTGAGCATCAACGGTGTGGTCAAGGCATTTAAGTAATATGCCTCGTTGCCGTCACCAGAACTACCAATGAAGTCATGACGGAGAGCATCAATAAGAATTACCACTGTTCGTTTAAATGCACGAGGGAGGACGACATCCGGACTTGAGTAGGAGGCGGATTTCACAGCAATGTCGGGTAGAACTGGTCTCGACAGCAAAAAGCCTAGCGCAAACAAGACAAGCGCGAGTAGGTGCAGCGCCAAGAACCACACTGGCACGAGCAAAGATATTCTCGTCGCGTGCTTCAGTTGAGATTTGTGCGCCCGGGGAACTGAGGAGGCGGGAATGGTTCGGGGCATTGTGCAATTCTGGGAGTCAACTCATCGTCAGTATAAAGCTACTTTATTTTTTGTTGCTTACCTTTGCTTTATAAATCGCACATTCGTGAAGCCATTCAGTACAGCAGATATTTGCTCGTTCCTGTCACTAGAGGCCAAGTGCTATATTACCGGCGTGTGAGAGACCTGTGTTGGCTGGGTATCATCAATTTGAAGAATGATCAATTACGAACTTTCTCCATTTCGGCCCCGAGCGGCGAAGCTCGCACTAGCATTATCCTAACCCTATGCATCGCTTTGTCCATATTTAGCTCAAATTTTTTTGTTAATAATCTCTCAACGTTCAGTTGGTCATACGAACTGTCACATCTTTCTAGCCTTCTGTCGCAGTCCGTAGTGGATTATGCAACAGACAGACAGAAAGAGTAACGAGTCTATCGGCACTCCAGTGAGGATTATCTTGTCGTGCCAACCACTTTGTGTTATACGGGTTCCATCCCATACACCGCAATCCAAACTAATTGTATCGCATTATAAGTCGCATTTGTTACGGACCGAGAGGCACAACCCAGTTTTCAGCCAAGTATGATCGTTCAACCAGACGCAGTAACCCCTCGCAATCAAAGCATGCTTTTTACCGTATGAAACAAGATACCAGCTATTTACCTAAGCTAACCGTACAATACAATACATGCTGCTACGCTATAACATATACAGATACACCATAATCATGAGCAATAAGTAACCTGGAATGTAATTTCCAAACCAATATAATACTGAGTGACACTATGACACTCTCTCTAATGCCTATGAAATATTATTAGTAACACATCTCCCAGTAATATCCACTAGGCCACTTACTTCTATCATGACGACTGAGTTACCTCTTATGACCTATTAACATTATTAGTTGCTGAACATATAAGACTAAATGAACAGAAATCTAGTCATTTACAGTTGTTCCGATCCTGATCCTCTCACCACCGGTCTTTTCTTCTACTGCGTCATCTAGCACCAAGTTCAAGAAAACCTATGCCATGTGGTCAGCAAGTAGTCGTGAACATGCTGATAGTTGCATCACTTACATCGTAACCCCGTAACACACCAAGCACTTTACGCGATCCATTAAGCTGGACAAACAACCGCCTGTCCATGTACTATATAATACACCATTAAAACTCAGGAACCCCAAGAGAAAAAACTGCAGATCTAAATGTCGCCATATCTATACCTTCTTCAATTCCGGTGTCGATGGTTTTGACATGGTGCACGATTAATCTCTCAAGTATGGAGGAGGACGCTGATGTATGAGAACAGTTGTCAATCAGATTGATTGCTATCAGTTGCTGAATTCACTGACTATGAACGCCTAATCGTGCTGGAATTATGTGAAATATACCATAGTATGCACTAATATTTAGAAAAGTGTCATAGGCGGTGATATCCGGGTAAGTTGTTAACGGGTGTTGCGCTTGGAATGCGGGATGACGGAACGACTCCCAGACAACTGAAGCGTTGGATCAATTGCCGGGCTTCAATCGTCAGTTAATCCTTTTTTTAGAGGAGGACAGCATATAACTGCACATTTCGTCGCCATTGCCAGATTAAGTGGCCCCAGGTCTACTCTAATTAGTGTTTACATAAATGGCTACATTTCGGACTATACAGATGCTGCCGGCGGAATTCTTTATAATGGATCGCAGAAGCATTACATTGTGCCGGCGGAGCTTCAGTTGGAGATCACATGGACAACTAGATATGAGGTATACCGGTGACCCATTACGATATACATCTTCGAAACGTTTGTACAAAAACGCGGACAAGTTGCTTATAAGAAGCGCTTTTCAATACGATATAATGAGGCGGTATGCAAGCACACCTAGATCATTAAGATCATATCCACCAATATTTCGTGAGCCTCAACGGCAATCGTCCATGCATCAATTCACGGAAGAAGAATTCAGACATGCAATTCTCCAGTCAAGTACAATGAAGCGGGAACATGGAGCTAAATTGCGAAGGCGAATATTTCTGGGATCGTTGTCCACGGCGATATTTCTGTATGGACTGTACAAGTTGTATGTGCAAGACGAATCCTTTTTTATTCCTTATTGGGTTAAGCCGTACGTCTTGGAAGATATCCTGACACGTGGACAACTAGATAGCCTAAAGCGTATGTTTTTCGACATTTTTTTGGGCCAATCATGTATACTGACTTGGCGTGTAAGAAATGACAGGTGATGCACTTTTAGAGGCTTTGGCGTATCAGGAGCTGGTAGCCGCAAATCTTGGACTACCTATAATTATCGAATCGTTAGATGCGGTTAAATTTGCGTTCCCGCTTGACCGACCAGCAGAGCATGTTTTGAAAGGTATTGAGGTGTACCGCAAAACAGATCAACAAAAAATTCCTAGTATCCGACGAAGCGTCCGTATATTTTCAATAAGAGAGATACGATCCAAATTTATTACTCCATTAGCAGACGCTATAGGTATGACAACGGATGAAGCAGAAGAACCTGTCCATGAGATCATGGAAAATATTGAACTTAAAAGTAACATTTGGGTGGAGGTGACTGGTACGGCCGTGATTAGCGGAGCGAAAGCGCGACGGGAATTAAATGAGAACAAGGCCAACGTAAAATTAACTTCTGTAGCCCGCAGATGCGTTGTTCAGTTTAAGGGCTACTTGGACCTTGAGAGAATGAACACAGTGAGGGTCCAAAGTGGCGATCTCGTTTTTTACGAGAACGGCGAGGAGGTGAGAAGGATATCTTGGTAAACACCAATTTTTTGCGCATCTCATTTACATTGTATCTATTGTACATATACTATACATAAATACATTAGTCAATCCCATCCGGATGCAGCAAAAAACCTGTTAAAATGGTGCCGCGCTTAATGCTTCTTTAACCTCCCCCTCTCGCACTTCGATCTCTTCTTTTTGCGTATTAAATTCCTCCAGTAGTTTAAGGTGTGAATCACGTTGTTCACGCATACTGTCTAAAATAACAGTAAGCCTCTTAGTTACGGACTCTAAATCGGGAAGCTCTTGAAGAACCATAAATGATGGCTCTTGTGTACCATTCTGTTTTGCTATTCCATTTGTGCCGATTTCTGCGTGGTTAATTGCGAACGCCTTTGATCCAAAAGCACCCTTCTGAATTTGGGCTTGCTCCCATCCACTGTCGGATCCGCTGTCATCACCATCAAGGTAAAGATTTTCATTACCAACTTGCTCCTCATCTTCGCGCTCGTTGATCAGCTCTTCCATGTCCCTTCTCCGTTGTATCTTTTGTTCAGCTTCTTGTGCCGCGGATAAAGGTATTCGGCCATCGCTTCCTTCCGCAAGCATCTCGTACTCATTTTCAAGAACGTCGTCTTCTCTCTGCAGTCGACTAATGCGCTCATTTTGTTGTTCGTCATACATCTCCACTCCCTCCATATTCGACTCAATTTCCTTATTACTGGCTTCGTCATCAAGTGATATAAAATCACCTTTTCTAGGAGCTTCAGCCTTTCTATGGCGCCGCTCAATGAGATGATTTATTAGAGCTTCATCCGGCATGCCACCTACAGACTCACCTGCTGCAGTGTCCACGCCGTATAGACTATCATCGAGCATCTCCATGTCTTCCTGCTCACCAGCATTCTTACTTCCATTTGTGTACGCAGCTGGCGTAGTCGGTGTCGAATCACGCAATTCGCCGAGGTATGATTTGGAGTATGTGGTGGTGCTGGCAGTCGCCGCAGAAGAAAAACCAGGCAAATTCGGTGCAAGTTTGGTTCGTAGCTTGGAGTTTAAAAGCGAAGAACTCAGTCCTTTGGTCTTATTTTTCCGTTTTTTCTTCAGGGAAGCAGCTGTCACAACATGATAATCTTCCTGTTCGTCGCTGTCATCGTCCTTTATGCATGAAACGTTAGTTTCTCCACAAATATACTTGCGCTTCCTTCAACTGACATACCTGGAAGCTCTTAGTAACATTCTTCTTTAATTTTTCGCCAGATGTTAGCGAATTGTGGTTATCTGTAATTTCGGCGGCGTCCTCCGAATCGCCGATTGGACGTTCAGGCTCAGTCTTCTCGCCACTAATCGGTCCGCTACCTTTCGCAGTCGACTCTTGAATTAAAGACCCATTCCAACCGTCTTCATCATCAAAAGTAAGCTTTGGTCTACTTCTCCTATTGGACGCTGCTTTTTTGAAGCGGTAGGGGGGCCCAGACGATGCCATGGGGAAGGACAATTGCAAGGATCTAATAAGACCACATGCGCCTGCGACTTTTGTCGTTGCCTCTCAGTTCTCTAACAGGATAACCACGTTTATATGGAATTCATCCTGATAATAAAGTCGTCCCCTTGAAAATCATGCGCTAGAACCGCAATAGAAACGAGCTAAGGATTTTATATGATGGGGCCAGTTCCCTACAGCTCAGAGTCCAGTAGGACCAGTCGGAAGGTTTGTGGTTTAGGGTTTGGGGTCGATGAGATCCGCAGTTATTTTCTCGATGGCACATCTCGGCTTTAGCTCCATCGGCAGCTGCCAGTAGTAGTACTAGAGTTCGTGAGCCGAAATCCACTCAGAAGTCATCCATCCAGCCCAGAGTATTAGCGATCCATCATTTGCAGCAATTGGGCAATAGTATACGTACATAGTTTGACTTCTCAGATGCGTTGTTGCATGTGCAAGTTGGGTTTATAGAATCGGTCTGGTAGCGACAGAGTCCCCTTGACCGTGAACGGTGTCCGGAGAGCAATATCTCCCAACACCATGGCAACAGCAACACCGGCACCACCACTCACGTCGGCGACAATCAAGTTATGGACGACAGGGGATCCCACACGTCTACTGCATCTTGCGCGTCAAATTGAAGCACATCATGGATGGAAAGCGCATTTAAATCCACAGGAGCATGCGGTCTTTGCCGAAGCCATTGCTGAAGGCAGCGATACTTGGAGGAGCCTGATATCGGCAACAGAGGCAGCGAAAGTCAACACAGAGAAGAAAGCATTGGAAGACGATATGGACCCTGTGGACGATCTGCCGAATAACCAAGCACCGACTCCGAATGGTGTTGTTGGCGATCTGTCACTGCACACTCCTCGGCCATCACCAACCCCGCACAGTGCCGATGTCGCCTCGCATTTGAACAACGGTACAGAACAACCCGGTTCCTCAGATGACAACAGTGAAACCAAAGAGACGCCAGTGGAAATTGATTTCGTGGCCCTGGCGCTAAAAGTCCGGCATATGCTGTACGCAAAATCAGTTGACTACATATTCGCGACGCCTAGCAACCCAAGTTCGGGACCATTCGAAGTTGATTTCACATTCCTGGACGAAGAAGACGCAAATAATGAATCAATTCATGATGAGAACGACGTATATGAGAAAAACAAGCTACATTTGGCTCGGAAAGTCGATGAGGACGATTACGATGATGAAGATGATGATGAAATGGAGGATGGCGAGCCTCAGCCTGCGAAACCAATTCTAGCTGTGCGTGAGGCTAGTCCACAGTCTAAAAGCGCAACTCCGTCGGAGGGATCCTCCGGGAAACGAGGCAATGAAGGGACCAAATCTGCTGTTGGCGGGATCATAACTCCAGCAGGTTTGTAATTCACGGTCTTGATATTGCGATTTTTCCTAACGTGTTATAGACACACCTACAGCTGGCGAAGTCAAACAACCGGATGAAGCGATACAACAGGAAATGTACAGCATATATCAGACGCTTGATGCCGATGGCGACATATACATGAAGCATGATCATGTTAATGTGAGCGTTATACGACGACAATACGCTTGCCGCTAGTGCTAACTGCTTTCAGGACCATGAATCTCATGAACACGAAGTTAACATTAATAACTTTGGAAAATTGGTACGACTGTGCTTAAGAGGCGAAATTGGGCAATTTTTGTTAATGTTTTCTCGTGCAGGCCCAATTGAATTTCGGCGCAGCTCATCTTAGCTTGAAGGTCAGCTTATAGCGTGAATAGAATTATAACAGATCTGAGATTAATATTTGTTAGCACTTACTTGCCGTTATTGATGAGAAAAGACAACAGCTCACGTTCTCGGATGTCGAACTACGAAATCTGATATCAGATGTTAGAAAAAATCGCTCAAAATGGGTAAGTGAGGGGCGACCCATAGGTCAAACCACGTTTGTTGATGGAATTCTATATAGGCAAGTGAAGACCGTGTTGGGCAAGAAGAGCTCTACGAAGCTGCAGAAAGAGTTGTGCTGGAACTGCGGGCATACACTGAGCACTCCTCCGCTTTCCTTAACAAAGTTAATAAACGCGACGCTCCGAACTACTTCAGTGTTATCAAGAATCCAATGGATTTGAGCACTGTGATGAAGAAGCTCAAGGCACTACAATACCGGAACAAACAGGAATTCGTTGATGATCTAATGCTCATCTGGAATAACTGCCTCACGTTTAACACCGACCCGCAGCATTACTTGCGAAAGCACGCAATGGCCATGAAGAAGAAGACGCTATCTCTAATCCCACTCATACCTGATATTATAATCCGGAGTAAAATCGATGTCGAGGTTGAAGAGGTCAGCATCCCAACTAGAGATATGTCTGTGGACCTTGACATGGAGAGTGAGGACGGCGATAGCACTGGTCCGAACCATAGGGTCTTGTCGAGAGCTATCGGAGGCAAGCATGCATCGAAGGAAGCCCCACCACTGCTGCATCTCGATGATGAGCCTAGAAGTAGAGCCAGTCAAGGTCCAGAGAGAAGGGCCGAATCGGATGATGAGCAGCAGCAGCAGCAACAACAACAAGAACCACACCAACAAGAACATCAACATCAACATCAACATCAACATCAGCATCAACATCAACATCAACATCAACATCAACTTGCATTTGAATATGAAGTTATCCCAACCATGCCAGAGGCGTTATGGAGTATCTCCAAAAAATTGCAGATGTTAGAAAATGAGCAATTTGAGACGGCAGTTGATATATCTTCTGAAGAGTCGCCATTTCTACCACCCAAATCAGGTTTGACTTTAAAGATGGATGCTAACCTGACGGAGTTACAACATATCAGGAAGGTTTGTTCGAAGATCGGCGTTATCAAGAGGATGCAGCAACAGCCTCATCTCTATAGCACCCAATTGAAGGCTTACAATCCAGAGAAGCTCAAGGAACAGGACGTTGACATGGATTCACGATTGCCGGGGCAATCCGACGCTCCGAAGGAAGTTATTGAAGCGTGTCTTCAGAAGTCCGTTGCCAAGCTGACAATGCATACGGGTTACGAGGACTGTCAGATGCTCGCTCTTGAAGGTCTTACTGCTGTGGCGGCAGATTTTATGCAGCGACTGGGCCGGACTCTGTGTCTTTACATGGAATCCAAACGGGGTGTTCGTCGATACTCACTGGAGGACATGATTTTGCAGACCTTGTACGAGAATGGCACATATGATCTAGGCGGGCTGGAAGGATATGTTCGTGACGATATCGATCGATTTGGAACGAAATTGAAAGATGTTCGAGAACGCATGAATATGTCTCTTGCTGATTACTTGCGACCTGCTCTGACAGGCGATAATACTGATGCACATTTTGACGATGGCAGTCAAGAGTTCATTTCGGGCGGTTTCTCCGACGACATTGGCGAAGATTTTTTCGGATTCAAGGAGCTTGGATTGGATGAGGAGTTGGGATTGTCGTCACTATCTGTGCCGCTGCATTTGCTCCATAGTCGTCTGCATGCCAGTTCGAATGTTCAAGCGTATGCACTTTTAATATCATATTCTCTTTTGCTCTTTTCTTGCTAACAAGTTGTAGTACTCCTGTTCTTCAAAGCAAACTGGCCTCCGCCCCAGCGTTCGAGTCGTTTACTCGCGACAAGGTTGACAATCAAATCGGCCTTTTACGTCCCTTCTTCATATCCAGGTTCGAGAAATTTGAACGTGATAATGTACTACAGGAGGATGAATTTCTGCCACCGAAACAGCGCAATCAAAGGCCCAAGTTGCCACCCACCGGCAAGATTACAGTCGCGAAGAAACGGAGTTCGGAGAATTCGTTTGCAGGGTCGGACAAAAAGAAGAAAAAAAATTCGTAGAACAGTATATAGTTTTCTATTTATGTGGTGTTGTTTTGGGCGATTGATACAGGCTGCTTTTTGTGTATTTTGGTTTATTTATGTCTATGGAGTTATCCTGTCGGTTTCTTGTAAACGTTTCAAATTTTTGTGCATATGTTTCAGTACGATGACTTGGTCGCTTTTGTATTGTAAAGTATATATATATATATGTTAGGAGTTTCATCATGTATTTTAGTTTCTTATGCCAAATGCAAATCGTACATATACCTGCCTATGGAAGTATGTACATTAACTATATCATTACAATCATCTCCTAAATAACTGCGGCTGTGTCAGCATATCATTCCGGACAGGAACTTAATGCGAGCTTTATAATTTTATAAATAAATATAAACTGGAATACGTTTTGGACCATCGACATTCTCTGCTTCCTTAGATTCCACACGGTTTCGAAAATAGGATCGTCTTTAGTCTGCGGATCAGGAAAGCTACCGTTATAGAGTAAAGGGGCTGAGCGTACGATGTATTCGGCATGCGGCTTATTACCGGCGTTCTCAGCGTTCTCAGCGTCCAGTGTGCCATATGTCAGGCAATTCAGTAAGAAGTCTATTGTTATGAAAGTCCCTGTTCGACCCACCCCGGCAGAGCAATGCACCACTAACGGCGAATCTTCGGAACTGTTGAGCTGATTCGCTAAATTGCACATACTAACCAAGTTCCGTTCATGCGAAGTAATTGGCGTCCCAAAATCTCCCCATGAGTCGAACAGTAAGTGGTATACAGTCTTTGATTTCTTCACTTCCTTCGGATTCTCGGTGGAGCATTCATCCAGCTTGAATTTGCGAACCACACAGTTCGCGTCTTGGTTGTGTCCCTTGGATTGTAGAGTCACGCGACAGGCGAACCCAGCGTCTGCGTAGTGACTGTGATGTTCTGGCCAATACTGTGCGCATTTCTCGCGATGTCCTTCGTGCGTCGGGGTTAACATCACTATAACTGCCGGATCCTTCGTTTCATCGGCGATCATGTGCCAGAAGTGCGGCGTTGTCGATCTTGTGGGACCCTCGTCCAATTAGCAAAACGGGTTCGGAAACTAAATGCAACGATTATTGTGGCGCACCTGTGAAGCGATGTATCTCCTCAGCCTTAATCCCAGAGCTTGTAATGTGATTGGTGATGCGTTTATGTAATCACTTCCATCATCACGGACTTGTAGCCGCACTCGGTTTTTATCCCAAGGCAAAACATCCTATACAGAATTACTCATCATTGCTTTCCAATAGCAGGAGAGCATGAGAAATATTGCATACCCTGTAACGGTTTCTCGTAGACTCGTCCAGGGCGCGTTCTAAGCTCCACTCGGATTGGGATCCTGCAGACATTCCATCTCGTGTCCGCTCATTTTCTACACTGTCGAGATTCAAAAATTTCTCAGACAGGTTTGCATCTAGAGAACAAAACGTCTAGTTAGCTAGCAGAGTCCGAATCGTCGATATCTCTGAAACTACAATACTGACCACTGGCAGCCAAAGCGTTCAGATACTTGAACCTAGGATTCATCATGTCGCAGCTAACTGAGCCTATAGAATGAAGAGAAGCTGTCGGTGACGACCTTGTCGATTCTGGAGCAGGACCGGCATTAAGCAAATCAGTTACTATTCTCCTGAGTTTCGCCAGCTTGGCTAGTTTTGAGAAGTCGAGAGTATGTTGCAAATCCGTAATTGCGGTCCAATGGTCACTCCCACCCACAAAGACAATGGTCCCACTTGTATCTGAGCCTTTCACGGTAGGTATTACGATCAACGAGTTGGCTAGAGATAAGTACCAAGTGGCTTATTGCCATTAAGGGATGAGCGACGGGGGATACGGTGAACACTGACTGGTAGGGGTCGTTGGTTCATGGTTCTGTGTTCAGCTCCCAACTCAAAAGAAACTGAAGGCTGCAACTCTTGATTGAAATTTAAGGTTTATTGCAGCCCAAACCGGTACACAATAAACGCTAAACACTGTGCGCTAATGCCCATTTGACTCTAATATATAAGGTTGCCCTAAGTTGATTCGTGCATGCATTTGGCGGCTAAATCTTAGAAACAAAGTAGTATAAACTATACTTGAGTTTCTTGTTTGCATTAGCTTAAACGTTTAATTGATTCGTGGTACTTGTCGCGTGACTAAACAGCCCAGATAACAAAGGTAAGATAATTTCCTCTATAAACACATGACGGCAACAACTTAACCCCGATTGCATTAAAGGTCCCAATTTTGGAATGTATTTTCCTTGTACAGTTGTACGTATTATTATTTACGTTGGAGTTTGTGACTGCGACATCTGTTAATTTGCAATGGTGAAGATACGTATGCCAGTAGTCTGCAGCAGACCACAACTTTTTGAATTTGGTTTCGACGACAGTAACCGGTCACAACCAAATATTTAAAATTATTAGCCATTTCATGTGATGATACGTCATCATGCTAGCATATTCGTTCCGTCCATATAGAATCATGGAGCATGTCAACTCCTGTTTGATATGACCCAATGCAACTAAGCCAACACCATCCGCTCGTTATACCCCCTAAACATCCATTCCACCTTCAACCCTTTAGAATCGGCTGTTCTCGGTCAAATTTTGTTTCTTCTGCTATAATTGCACTGTAGTCAGGAACGTAGAAATGCAGGCGGCATACATGTGATAGGTTACTGTAGCTAGCCTCAGGAAAAGCAGTTTTACTCTTTGTTGCCCGCAACGAACTGAAGGCTTCAATTCCTCCAAATATATTGTATGATTGCCTCCGCTTAGAGTGAGTCGCGCTACACGGTCTCATAGCTTCCAGCTCATACAGACTCACTATGGCGCTTCGTTGTGTGTGAATGCGAGGCGTGCGAAATTTGCCGGGTGCGCCTCTATGGCAAGCGGGTCTCAGCCAATTTTGCGCAGGTGGGTCGCAGATTTTTACGATACGGCAGGTAGATTGAGTAAATTTCAGTCCCCAAGGAGACAATTCGGTATGAAATCCCCCTTAACCTACGACAACTTCCACTCTCACCTTTCTCACTGAGATTATTGACTCCGTATTCTGACCAGGAGGAGCTGCACAAGCGCAATGGCTGATCAAACAGTGGCACAAGACTCGGCGGAATACACCTTTCGGGAGTTCACTCTGCAACCTATCCCAGTCCCGCCACCAACCTGTTCCGTTCTCGCGTTAGTCTCTGAGATTATAGACTCTCTCCCAGATTCTTGGAAAGTGAGTAAGTCGAGCGCAAACTACTCAACAGTAGTGTATAATAAAGTCATTGGGACAGAGCCATGGTATCTACGGCGGTCAGTGCACGATCATCCATTCGAGTGGTTCAAAAGAGCCTTGTATGAAGACCATTTTGATAATATGGTGAAATATTATGACGTTGTAAAATCTGCTTCTCTTGCGAAGGAAACAGAGGCCTGGAGAGCGTACACCCTCAAGTACTCGTTGCCTTCACCATTCGCAGAACGTGACATTGCAACTTGGCTGCTCACACATATTCCGGCGGACAACGAAAACGAGTTTATCATTGTTGCCTTGCCGGCTGATATTCCACTGCCGGAGGATGCTACTACAAGGGCAGTTTATGCTTTTTTTCATAGAGTAAGGAAGACAGAGGACAATGAAGTCGAGTGGATACTAGGCCAGACAGTAAGCATCAATCTACATGTCCCGCAACTTAGTGACTAATGAGTCGTACAGAGTGATATGGGGGGAAACTTGCCGCGCTTTTTGCAAAATATGTCTATAGCTGGTATCTTGGTCAATGACGTGCAGTCTTTCCTGGGCTGGATGGATGACAATTATGGCAGCCAGGAAGAAGTTGAAGCTGGCGACCATGATTGTAAAATGGCTGAATGAGAGATGAACATGAATGGTTTGCTAGGTAGATAGGAGGAGAGACTTGACACGTGCGACAACGATGAGATCTAACTACAGTCGACCTACGACTACAGTAAAGTTTGTCAGAGTCGAGTCTATGGATGCTTGGCTCATGGACTTTCATGAGCAACAGGAAGGCATCAGAGGTCAGCGATTGGGCATATGTGTGTATGACTTTGGATCAGAATATTAGACGTAATCTCAATACGAGCATGAGAGAGATGAATGCGGTCAATGTAAATTGGTGACGCTGGGACTGGCCAGTCATTAACTGCATTGAATGAAGATGTAAGTTAAGGGTAGATTAAGACTCCCCAAGACAAATAGCCGATGGCATGAAAATGTGATACAACATAATCGGGGCTTTGTCGGCGATTCAGCGGACAGGTCGCAGTGTGGACGCGGTGATGATAAACAGCCCCCCCTGGGTGATAGTGTTCGGGACGCGTTCTAAATTTGCGATAAGCCGGGGTAGTGACAATTCCTAAAATGGATGTGATGTGCCGCAGCCTACAGAGTTGGTGCCTTACTGTTCATCCCTGTTCATCCACAACTCACGTGCGGCGGTGCACTTGAAGCCGCATCCAGTATACGCTAGCAACGCATGAGCCACCGGGATTGCCAAATCGGGACCGTTGGGAGTTCGTTGGCGAACAGCTGCGCCGCTCCCCGGTCGGTGTTGACACCTCCCCCGGCCCGGCCCGCCCAGCCAACAAATAGCCTGTTGGTCCCATTCACCTTCTCTTCCTCGCGTCTCTCCTTCTCTCCCGCGTTTCTCAGTATATCATTTTCTCCTGTCCAATAAATCCAGTGTTTAATCTATTTAGACTTGAGAGAACGAGAACCGCCGATTGTCTTATCGTCCAATCTAATTACGTGTATATATTAAATAGCTGTTTCGGAGGTCGTTCTGTCTTCTTGTTCCCGCTCTATACGCCTCGCCAGTTAAGTTTGTGTCATATTGCGTATCATATCCGGAAATTGCAATGTCAAGCCTGCTTCGTCGCTTGCTCTATCCTTACGCCCCAACGTCCGTGCCAGTCGGACGCGACGTCGGCGGGGGTACTGTATCTCAGAATGCCGATCCTGCCGGCGACATCCCGTCAGAGAACTTGATCGATTGGGACGCGACACTTGCCGAATATGAAATCATCACGTCTTATGACGCGGATATTCTCACTCAGCCCGGCACAAATCTGACCATTGACGTTCTCAACGCCAGAGCACCCGCAGACGTGTCGGAATCGGAGACAGCTTCGGCTGTGACGTCGTCCACATCTTGCAAGGCTCCTTCGTCGGCAACGTCCAGTCAGGAAGATTATCTTGATCTGCATGTCCGTCCTCTCACATACGTCGAGGCCTTTCTCAATGGCCTTCCACCTAAAGGGCGCCAACTTCGCCTGAGCGCGCGTCAGGGCCCGTCCGGATCTGAAGCCGATCTTGCTCGTCCAACAAGTCCACCATCCGCGTCGCCACTAATTGGAACGCGTGACTTGAAGTCCCGCAAATTCGAGACTAAAATGTTCAATTTGGGATCAGGCGCTTGGCATATGGCGATGCCGGCCGAAGACAACGAAGAGCGTTACTTGTTCGCGGATCGAAAGGCCTGCAGAAGCCGCCAACGCGAGAAGTCATTGGTCATGGACAAGCGTGCTAGGCTGCGTGCTCTGATGATCTAAATGGGTCCTTACATGGACCTGGCACCTGATCGGCTGAGTGGCACGGGCTGAGTGGGTTTGAGATCGCACTTTTTGGCTTTTGTGATTTGTATTATTATTACTGTTTTGCTAGACATATTGGGCGGGATTATGGGTTAAGGCGTGATTAGCGTTTTTGTGGGAAATTTTGTTACTCATGCGCAGGGCTGCGCTAGTGTTCATATTTGTGGGGAACGGTTATTGGGAGCATTAGCAAATTAATTTTCTTTTGTAATCACTTCCGGCATTTCGTGTCGTTACCGTTGCCGTCCACCGATGCATTGATGGCTAGTGGCCGTAAATGCGACTCTCTGATCATTGTGAATATTACTTGTGACTGCGAATAGATTCTATATTAAATTTACAAATACAGACTCCGAGCAAAAGCTGTACCGAACTCCATTCAATGCTGTGTTGAAATCCATATTGTCACACACCTGTCTCTTCAATGTGCGTCGGACGTTCTTCACCGACCTCGATAACGGTCCGACCAACACCATCGATCCACTGGACGTCCTTCACCGTCCGACGATCGCTCATAGCAAATAAAAACACCCATATATGTACAACTGCTTCGCCAAAACAATACACTCTCACAACGTCTCCATTCCCGATCTCGCTCTCATCTTCAACGACCGCGCCAATCCACCCTATCCGTCCTGCTCGGATAGCCTGCGTGATATTGTCCCAAAATTTCATCTTCTCATGTGTTGGCCAGGTCGAAACATCGACACGCCAGTACCCTCGTTCCATTTTATCTGGTGGCCATTCCTGCTGAGTACCGTTTACACATCTGTCACTATCGTTCGGCCGAAATCGTATGCATCGAGCGCGAGGAGTGTAATAATCCTTCCTCCTGAAAGCGACATGCATCTGTTTCTTCAACGTTCTGGTGACAATTTTTATCTTCTTCTGAGATGAACAACTGGACTCCGTCAATGACGACAATGACCCTCCCGATGAAAAGTTCAGATTATGCTTCTCGCTTCCATCACTTCCACTATCCGTAGAACTTGAGTCAGGCGGATAATATACTGCATGTGAGCCTCCTTTTCCCAGCAACTGCGCTAACGAAAGTGTCGCGCCAAAGACTGGTATGCGCGTTGGGATCCGATCAGGCGATGTGAATGAAGATTGCTGAGACAACGAGACGTATGTATGTATTGGTGTCTGTGGTAGAGCAAGTTTTGATGGTGACGAAGGTTGAGGATGATCTTGATGACAAGTCAACGGTGGTGATGATGGAGGGGCAATGTGGTCATTCCCCGGTTGTAGTGACGAGGCCTTCGGTGGTGGAGTCCAGAAGCAAAAACTTTGGCTTAGGTCGATATCGTGGCAAGTCGACTCTTCCGGCTCCTCTAATGGTGATGTATCTAAAGCATGCGTTGCCGTAATAGATTCTTGATCTCTGCAATCTGGTTTCGGAAATCTCAACTCATCTTGTTGGTCCAAGGCCACAGGGTAACCAGCAAATTCACAGCCAAGTGAGCCATAAGTCGTATCTTTGGCTTGCAGTTCCTCATATCCATGTGGAACCGAACCTGGACAAGAGTCTGGAACGATTGAATCGCTATGCAATGTTCTTATGAGCTCGCTGTAGCTCACTTTGGGCGAAATCTCAGATTGGGATGGCCCGGAGTCCCCTCCAATCAACACCTGGTCCTTCACTCCGCTGACATCGCCTAGCACCTTGCTTTCCGGTTCGCCTCCATAGAATTGATTATCTTTTTTCTCAGACGCATGGTTGTGACCACTACTTTCCTCAGCTTGTGATTCATGACTGCAAATGCCTATATCCAGGCGAAACTCATGCACAATATGCCGACGAAAAGGTACAAAATTAGCTGCGGCCGCAGCTAATCTGACATGTCGGTCCTGAGTTGTCGGAACTGCTACCACGTCCGACAGTTCTGAGGGTAGGAATAAAAATTCTGAATTGTCAATTCCCCCTGGTTCTGCAAAATTAGACGAGTAATTCAAGTGGTTGTGGACACTATTTCCCGAATCAATTGACGTGCTGGTCGTTGAGTGAGACGAAGATGAGTTCTCAGCGGCGATCTGGCTCAACAATCGCTGATCCTCCCGTATGTGATCCAGGAGATGTTCGTATGTCAGCTCATCGCGCGTAGTCTCCTGGTCCTCGTCTGCATGCACAGTGTCTACGCCCCCCTCAATTGCGTTGATCTCAATCGAGGAGTGTTCTTCAGATCGAGTAGTGTGATAGTGATGGCTGCTGCCCTGTCGTCGTCGTTTTCCAAGAATCGAGCTTGGAACTTGCTTTGGTGCATTGAGGGGGATAAATTGCCTCGACCCCTGAGGTTCATTCGAGTACGACTGTGATGTAGACGTAGAAACATGGAATATCTCCATTTCTACGCATTCATGTTGATTACATACGTTTCTTGATTTTTTCTTGTGGTCGTCGCGCACCACGTCTCTTGTCTCATTGAGATATTGAGATTTGCCTCGAATTCATTTTGCAGGTTTACGCGCGCCTTGTCAAAAACGTCTTAAACTTTTTGCCCTCAGAAGCAACGAGGGGTCCTAAGAATTCTTAATTCCAAGGACAAGATTATTTTGGTGCGACTACCGCGGAGATTTTAGCGCCTAGCGCCTAGATTACCTTTATCTCTGACTCACTTTTAACGCAGCGAATTTTCATAATGAGCCGCAGAGGCAAGAGTGCCGATGCATTTCAAAATCCGGCAGTCACTTGAATTTAAAGCATTTTGTTGTTTAGCGCTTTTGATCGGTCTTTTCCCTGTCTTACGAAAGGTGTTATTTTGCAGAATTTAAATGCCAATTATCAGGGCCCCGTCGAACTTTGCCAGATTTTCGAGGTCAATATTTGCTTCTAATCGCACTATACCGACGCAAGCGAAACCGTGGTCTCGGGTATATCCGCAGAACAATTACAGATTCCTTTCAAGCAGTCCAATCGCCATGACTGAATACAATAGTATTGCGGCTACTGATTTCAAGAGTATGTCTTGTCTGGCGTCTTATTTGACTCCAATCTAGCCACAATAAGGGGAATCAGGATAGAATACTAATTTGATGCAGGTGACACGGTCACTACGCCAACTCCCTCCATGCTGCAAGCCATGCTAACGGCAACCCACGGTGACGATGTCTACAAGGAAGACAAGACAACCAACGATCTCCAAGCGCGTGTGGCCGAGATGTGCGGAAAGCCCGCCGGTTTATTCGTCGTGTCCGGCACAATGGGCAACCAGATTTGTTTGCGCGCGCACTTACATCAGCCTCCATATTCAATTCTGTGCGATTATCGTGCTCATGTGTACACTCATGAGGCTGGTGGCCTTGCTACTTTGTCACAGGCTATGGTAACGCCTGTGCACCCCGGAAATAAGATCTATCTTACTGCAGAAGATGTTGAGAACTACTTAATTTGTATGCATAGCTCACTATAGGAAGTTTAGCATTAACTAACTAGCAGATAGTGGGCGACGATATCCATACTGCACCAACCCGTGTTATTTCACTCGAAAATACGCTCGCCGGCACAATCATGCCCATCGAAGAAATCGCTAAAATCTCTACGCTTGCCCGACAGCATGGCATTAAGATGCACCTCGACGGCGCCCGTCTCTGGAACGCGGCAGCAGAAACTGGTATTCCTCTTTCCGAATACGGCAAGCACTTCGACACAATGTCGCTCTGTATCTCAAAAGGCCTCGGCGCGCCGGTTGGCACGGTTATCGTTGGCGAGCCAGATGTGATCCAAACTGCGAATTGGTTTAGAAAACAGGCTGGCGGTGGTATACGGCAGGCTGGTTTGCTTGCTGCCGCCGCTGACGTTGCGATCACGGAAACCTTCCCTAAGTTGAAGCTTACGCACGAAGTCACCAAGAAGCTCGCGTCCGAACTCGAGGAAATGGGTCTAGTGTTCCAGATCCCAGTGCAGACGAACTTCATTTTCTTGGATTTGATGAAGGCAGGTATCGATCCTGCGGTTTTGATCGAGGAAGGTAATAAGCTTGGCATTACGATCACCGGCGCGAGAATCGCGATCCATTACCAGACTTTAACAGCTGCCATTGAGAAGCTGAAATTAGCCGTGAAGAAATCGTTGGAGATTGCAAAACAACGGCATGCGAATGGTACTAATGGAGTGAAGAAGTCACAGGGTTCGTTGGCGTACGGCGTGTATGACAAAATTGTGGTGGATCACTAAGGTAGTGCAATGTGCATCTATGTGGCTAGACTTTGGTAATCGCGCATCAGAAACGACTAGACAATTTGGACTGCATTTTGTAAATTAATGTAATGATAGAGATGATTTAATTTGAATCTAATGATAACAAAATAGTGCTGGCCAGATCTACAATTACCAATATACCCACATGATGAATTACAAGAAAATAAAAAAAAAAAGAAGAGATCACCAACTTACTACTACAAATTATTTACCAATATTATGACGACATCGGACAAATACTGTACACAGCCCATATCACTACACACAACACCAGCACTACCATTGCAATATCACTCAACTCCTGGTTTGACATTTCCTCGGTAGAAAGTCATTCGTTCGTTTTGTACATGCAAATTCAAGTTTTTCCCGTCTAATTGTGTCGTTCTAAATGTGGTCGCTATTTCGAGAACGGCCACCACCATGATTTTTGCTGCAATGAGGCCGATAACTTCTTGAAATGCTCCATCTCGCCATAACAGTCTCGACCCCACTCGCAGCCAGCCATGTTGACAACAAAGTCGTGTTCATTTTGGTTGTAAAAAATGCGCTTGTCCCCTCTTTGTTCAGCACAGGCACCGTCTGGAAAGGAGTTTATTAGTCGTTGCGGAATGAATGCTGTCCCACTTCGAATCCATGCTTGGTTGGAATACATGTGTTCCTTGAACATGTGTTAATCTCAATCTTCAGTGATAGGTGGATTAGAGTGCAAAAGACTTACTAATGCATCCTGTTCTTTATGCTCCCATTGCATATGTCGCTGCTCATAGAAAACTGGATCCCACCATATATCCAGCAGGAAATCTGTCCATTCGCTCCTCCGGATCAAGAAGCTACCGAGATTAAATCCGCCGCAGTCTTGCGGGACAATGAGATTGATCTGGTGACTGCTATCCACAAACGGAATCTCTACCGGCAAGTTGAGTGGATTGTAGTCTATCAAACTCCTGTATGTATTATTGTCAAGCCGGTTGAAAACCTGCTTTTCAAGCGAAATGGACGGCTCCATGATGTAAGTGTGGAGATCCAGCCACCAGAACCATTCAGCTTTAGGATATTGCTTCATTGTTTGGCGGATCACGTCGACTTTCTCCCACGATTCTCGCCATTCCTAGCACGCTCGTTAATTTATCAATTCATCCAATACTGGTAAACTTAAAAATCATACGTGTGCGTATCGTTTCTTGATCGACATGTCTTGTATAGCCAAATGGTATCCTACACAGATTCTTAGTCTCTGAACTAAGGCACGTCACCCACAACGAAAACGTACCATGACGATCCGCGTATGCCTTCTTATTCGCAATACTCGTCCGCTCAACCGCCCATTCCTTCGGACCCTTCCACTGCATGACCCCACCCCCTTGGTTGACTGCCAAGATGATCACAAATTTACTCGACCCCCATGGAAATCGAGGGAAAAATGGAACGCCACTATTTGCAAATATTGAGTAACATAGCACGACGAGAAGTAGCACGAATAAAATGCGGCGACGCAGTAAAACCTGTCGTAGTCGAGTCGGTAGTCGTCGTAGGCGATTAAGCATGCGTGACGTTCGCGATGCGGGCGAGAATAAATAGCCGTCTTTATCCTTCATTTTTGTCTCGGTTGCTTTATACTATGACGGTAGAATAAATTAGAGTCTACCAGGTAATATGCTTGCCAATATGAACACGTTATTGACGTGGGTGATGTGAGCTATTGTAGTTTTCCTTAGTGAGTGAGGAGAAAATGCCGACTGTATGTGGTTGGTACTCCGTGGCAGTCTATTGAAAATCGCTTGCTGCGACGTGCAAGTGTGTGTCTGCCAAATGCGACGTGATGCTTTCTCTAACCACGTACCATATAGCCAACGCCCAAAAAAGCCGATATCTATCAACTTGTCGATGTGTGCGCGAGAAAGTGTCTGGCCAGGCAAGTGTTGACGAACGTCGAGGGCCCGTCAAACGCGCCTGACGCATTCCCACACAAGGTTTCTCAAAAAGCTAAACTCCCGCCAAAGAGGCTCGGTGCCTCACGCTACAGGTTCACATCCAATTCTTATTTATTTTGGGAAGCTGCAGGCAATTCGTGCATCAGGCATTATTTACCGGGCTTGAAATACCGACCACACTAGTTTGTGACTAGACAGGAAACACACAGGTGATGTAACCTTTTGTGTCTTTCTGGATAAGATAACTGCTAGCATATTTACCATGAAGCATTTCCATCATAATCCGTGCAGGAGCTATATTACAAACTATTATAACAAAGTCATCAAGCACATAACGTCCACAAACTCCATCTGAATCTGCCTTGCTTCTTGTATCATATTTGCTTAATTAAAAGGCATCTTTGAACACGGCGGGATCGACACCGTTCACGACTTTATCAGCTAAGTCTCTTCTATCCATCGCCAGGAACACACGTCGAAGTGTGTCATACAAGTTCGTACTCTGATTAGCAAGCACGTCGTCTTCTCCAAGCTCGGTTTGACCGTTGGGGACACGATGCATATCTAGTGCGCCAAGAAGATGCTGCGCAGCTTCCTTATTGCAACCGATATTGATACACGAGACACCCAAATTGTAACGTGCGCGGACAAAGGATGGTCGAAGCTCCAGTGCCTTGTAGTAAGCTTCGATGGCTTCTTCTGAGCGGTGTGAGTTCGCCAATGTAGCGCCGAGTCGATTCCACAGGAGCGGATCGTCTGGTCTAACGCTTAAAGCCGTATTAAAACAATCCACGGCCTTATCATATTCTTCGTTGCCGTAAAACAGGACACCAAGACCAACCTGCACGTCGGCATCCATCGTCATACCCTCTGGCGACAACTGTGCAGCTCTCAAGAATAGCTCGGTAACTCTGTCGTGCAAACGGAACCTGTCAACATCGGAAAGCTGAGGCGGCTGGCCTCTGGCTTGCGCGACAATATCTGGATATTTCGTAGCAATCCACCTCTCCAAAGTAGCATAGGCAGCGTTTTCGTATCCTTCGTTAATGTAAGAAACAGCTAGGTTCATGAGCGCAGACTGGTTGTTAGGGTCAAGCTGCACTGCACGCTCCAAAGCTCTGATTGCCGGATCTTCTTTCTCATTCTGTGCCTGCACAGCACCCAGCAAAGCCCAAGCCTCGATATGCTCCGGGTTCTTCTGGACAGCGGCTTCAAATGCAAGCGCAGCCTCGCTCAAATTGCCCCCAGTTTCCATGATCCTGACACCTTCAGCGAAGGGGTCGGACATATCAGGGTCCGCATATCTATTATCTAATTCGTATTGATAATTACCAGCTTCAGATCGAAGAGTGGCATACTCCTCGAAGTCCCTGTCCCATGGCATCTGTAGCTCCCCATCTACGCCTTCAACAGCAAATGGATTCGTCTGGTCAAAATCTGACGTTTCTAAGAATCGGTCACCACCGAATAAATTCTCGTATGTGAGATCGATATTGTTCTGATTGCCGATCTCTTGGGCCGTCCCGTCGTGCATATGTTGCTCCTGGATTCCGCGCCAGATATTTTCGAAATCACCATGGTATGTCTCGTCCAATGTCTCTCCGGTATAACTCTCCTGCAAGTCACGCAAGTTCAATTCGTGCTGAACAGCGTCTTCAGTTGTGTCATCTCGTTCGTGCTCGGCTTCGATGCTCTTGAACTGTTCTTCCCAATCCGCAGAATCAAGCTCCACTAGTCGTCCTTTTCCTTTGCCATGTGACACTGTAGCCCCCGGGTCAAATCCAGCCACACCAGGCATGTGCGTTCGATTGTACATCATGCCGGAATTATACAGTCCCGCCATTGGCATGGAGCCAATGCCGTAGCCCATTCGCGGCTGCGCATATGTTGGCATACCTGAACTAGAAGCAGAGCTTGGTATCGCGTACTCTGGCATCCATTCGCTCACTCTCGAAGTTTGCGCTCCCGCGAACTGAGGAGCCCGGAAGTCTTGCGCCCAGCGATCGTCGCTTATAGATCGCTGCTGGAATGACGGAGCCGGTGATCCGTGGGACTGCGGTTGCTGAGACAGTGGTGGTGGGCTGCTAATATTTATGACTTCTCGTCGCATGGCGTCGAACGCGAACGCATCGTGAGGGGCTGGCGAGGAGGATTGTGACGACATGAATCGCTCCATCATCTGCTCCATAATTAACCAATGGTCATAATGATTGGCTTAGAGACAATACAACATACTTCGCGATCATTAGCACTGATTGGTTGGCCGTGTGAGAGACGCATGCTAGCTCCCGGAGCACTTGAGGATTCCGAGTCGGATGGTCCCGCGAATCTATCCCGCTGAAGGGACTGATCTTGCCCCATATGCTTTGTTAAATGTGAGAGCGGGTTCCGACCGACGGCGCAGTCGGCCGCTGAAGATCCCATGAACGACATTTCTTGTGTAGACCTGGCTGTAGTATGCTGAAGATATGCGGAATTGTCTTTGCAAACTGCGAGGAAAAGGACCACTATATCCCACTCGCAGGGAAGTACCTGCGGTTATTGTGATAAAAGAGGGGCCTTGTTAGCTTATGACAACGGCGCATTCGTCGAAACGGGAATGGCAGAGGGGCAGAGTATAACGGTAAAGGCCGGGTTTATTTTTTGGTCAGGCGCTGCGAGAACCCGATATTATTATTAAGGATGAATTGTTCCCGACGGCATTTTAATTGTGAGTTGTGGGCACTGTGGGGTCAGGCCCTAGACTTACGTCATCGTAGCCCGTGACTGAATGGATCCAGAATAATACCGAGGCAAGCAGAAAACCGCAAGGAAGCCAATCACCTGACTGGTAATCCTTGGCACGTGACAGTTGGGGTGATCGCTAGAACTTGCAAGGTTGACAGGTTCTTAGCGATGACCTCGATTACATTCAATGCATAGATAACTTAGCCCAAATCATTTTTTTGCAAGAGGTTTATTATAACATCCACAAAGAACCTAACCAAACTACGATCGAAAACCTGCTTCTAGATGCCCACGATGGCCCATGAATGGCTAAAATCACTCCGCAATTGGATGCGCCTTGTATTTCTCTCTGTAATCCTCAATCTTCTTAATATCCTCCTCAGGCAACTTGCCCTTCGCAAACTGAACAATATCATCAAGAGTGATAATACTATAAATTGGGACGCCATAATCCTTCTTGACCTGCGCAATCATGGAGTGCTCATAATCAACCATACGCTCCTGACGGTCGAGAATAAGCGCGACACCAGCCAGGATACCGCCCTCGGCATTGATAAGTGCCATGGACTCTCGAATAGCGGTGCCGGCGGTCATGACGTCGTCGAGGATCAAGACGCGCTTGCCCTTCAATGAACCACCGACGGTGTTGCCGCCCTCGCCGTGATCCTTTTTCTCCTATGTACAACATTAAAATCCTTCCAATCTCAGGCATATATCAGTCACAGAGCCCATCCAGGATCTCCTTTCGAACAGTCCTGGACTGCCAGCAGACTGGAAGCAGTTCACGTGCACAATCTCACCTTGCGGTTGTAGGCATATTCCATTTTCCCGTACTTTGCGGGGTCCTTCTCTGCAAGTTTCACTATAGTGACAGCGGCAAGCGGGATACCCTTATACGCCGGCCCCAAAATGATATCAAACTCGAGATCAGGAGCATCAATAATAGTCTGCGCGTAAGAATCCGCAACAGCACCTAAGACATCACCTGCGCAGAAGAAGCCCGAGTTGAAGAAATACGGCGACTTGCGGCCTGACTTGAGTGTGAAGTCACCGAATGTGAGGATTTTGTTCTCGTAAGAGAGTTGGATGAGACGAGCTTGATGGTCTTTCATTGGCAAATATATGTATGGCGAGGGGTTGATGCGATGAGATGCTGAGTGATAACAAATGCAAAAGTTTCAGAGCGAAATAATGACGTTTTATTGTCAACAAATTTTAAAACTAAGGATACAGTGTACAACGATACAAACTGCTCCTTTTTGTTTGCAATATTTTGAAAACAAAAGGAGAGAAAGAAGAAGAAGAAGAAGAAGAAAGAAAGAGGGAAGGAAAGAAAGGGAAAAAAAAAAAGAGAATAAGAACCTAGATATAAGAAGACCGAGAGGAAAACGCACAGATCACAGTAGTCAAGGTCAAGACGCGTTTAGCGGAATGCGAAATTGGTCGTGGACGCGCCGCAGGCCACTCTATATATTGGTCTCGTGCTCCAATATGTAAACTACTTTTAATGCAGTTTGACGTCTGAGGAGCTATACATTCCATGATTAACAATTGTCCGGCGAGTGATTGTTTAAACGATCACTTCACCCAATGAACTGAAGTGGTAATGGAATATACGACAGTGACAGCTTTTCCTGGTGCGGCCCCTGAATGCACGGGATCTACATTCTACAACTCATATGTTACCGCGAAGTTTGCATATATGCCAAATAATAGCAATAATAGTCGCTCATTCGTCCAGTCAATTTCAGTTAGCAGTTCAACATAAAATGTGGCCAAGATTAATTAGTGGCAAAATACTCGACGCGAATTAATTCAGATTAACGTTAGTTACCCTGCAAGCGTGCGCAGAGAAACCCTCGACAGCTACCGTAAAGGTTTTTTTGTGAGCCCCACGCGCTGGGTTCGCGGTCGATTGTGAGGTCCGAACAAGCAAGCCATCGTGGTTTTAATTAGCAAACGACGCCTCCTACCTTGCCCCTCCTTGTGCTGTCCAACTAGCAATCTACTTACTACCCTGGACATCAGTTGCATCGCTACATTTCTCAATTTTCTCCGGGTCCCCGATATAATTCATTTTTTGTCGCAAGCTATCTTCTGTATACTCTGAATTAAATCATACATCGAGAATAAATAAAGATGGCTACTCCCACATTCTTCGTGACAATGAAGCGGTCGTTTGCCGACGTACCTGTCGAGGCCGGTAGGGTCAGCACGACCGAATTTCTAGAGGCTGCCGAGTCTCTTGTTGCTCTTTTTGGTGTGTATTTCGCGATGAAGCACGGGGTGAGATTTTAAAATTAACGGAACTTATATCTATAGATCTTCTTGCATCGACTGCGTTTAGCGTTGTCCAGATGGATATGAACGGAAACATAAAGGTGAGAAATATTTCGCACTCTACGCAACATCTAGATTATGAAGACGAGTAATTGACAAGATCAACAAAGAAAATTAGAGATAGGCAGCTCGCCAACCCCATTATCTCGGCAACCCTGCAAGATATTGTCTTGTCAGAAAAGGTCAACAAGAACAAGACTGCGACTCAGGGATTACTATGGTTGACTCGGTATGCTGACTACTTCTTTGCAGTTGGGAATTAGAACGAACATGGTGTTGCTGACGTGAATAATAGCGGTCTCCATCTCACTGCTGTCGCACTACGAAAGAACATCGAGTCGACTGAGGAATTAAACGAGAGTTTTACAAAGGCGTACAATGAGACACTAATCAAGTTTCACAATATGGTCGTTCGACCAGTGTTTAAGGTAGATATTGTCATTCGTTGGTGGCCAGTGTTTATGCAGGTTTTCGCTGACGACCGCTTAGCTCGCCATGAAGGCTTGCCCATACCGAAAGGATTTCTATGCCAAGCTCGGTAGCGATTACGACGCAGTCAAGGAGCAGTTGTTGACTTGGCTGGCTGCGTTAGAGCAGATCGTTAAGATTATCCAGGACTTTTACGACTCCGGCAATTATGGGAAAGGGCTGTAAAGCAATGGCAAGTCGCAACCTGCTTTCCAGGGCTATTAATCCGAAAATCATTTGTGTATCATATAAAATTGGTCATTAGAGGACATTTTGAACGCGTCGTTATGTTTGGTCGTTATAGATTAGACCTTTCGAGTACTACATCAAAATATAAGTGCAAATGCGTTGGCTATCGGAAATGCCATTCAAATGCATTACACAACTAAATATGCAATATCAATCAGTATATAACTGCTGTCTATCTTATAACAGTGCTAGCCCCGAAGTTACTTTTCCTTGGTTTCTTCGGTCTGTATATATACATCTCTCTCAGACGCTCAATCCGGGCTTTCCTCTCCTTGTCATGTTCCTTTTCGCTTTCCTCATCTACCATCTGCATACCGTGCGTCAAAGATATCGGATTATCAACTGACTCCGACTCTTGATTACCATTACCATCCATGTTCGTACTACTCTTCAAAATTGCAAGTAATAGTTTCCACCCTGGATCAGGTCCGCCGATCGCGCTGGCCCATGGACAATACCCTATATGGCCCTTGACTGCATCAGAATTTGTAGTTTCGCCTGCCGTGTAGGTTTGGAAACATTGCGAGCATTTTATCGCGGAGTTTGTGGGCTCCCAGCCCGCCAGAGCCAATGTAAATGCTCTTTCGAATTTCTGATTCTCGGAACCGGATTGGCATTCGAAGCCGAGCCGGTTTTGGTACTTTGTGAGGACATTCCTGTCGACGGCGGCAGGCGTAACGACATCGACTGCTGTGGGGAATGGCGAGAGCATTAGGTGTTGCAATCTAGTTATGAAATCATTTTGCGACTTCTCGAGATTTACAGATAATGACAAACTGTACAATTTGTCTAATCATTGAGAATAAGTATTTGTTCAAGTAAACGCAAATAATACTCAACGACGCACCTTCGCACCCTCGTTTTCGCCAAGGACATGTTTCTGCATGCGTAGTCTTGATCGTCCTGGTTGCCTCAAATATCCCCTTGGAACCTGGCAGCGTTAGCATGCCCTACCTGTCAATTCAATCTACAACAATTATCAACTTACTGGGAACAATATTTTTCGTAATATCTTCGAATGAGCACGACGTGCCGCATAGTTCGCATTTCACGACACACCTCCCGTTGAGCTCATCTCTGGCGCATACCCACCCACATCGTGACCATAACAATGGAGATGTAATGCTCTTCGTAGGATCGTAGTTCCAAGGACTTTCTGGTAGTAGAAATGTCGACATGCGCTTAAGTAGCTTGTCTCTACTCCATGGTGCGTATATGGGCTGTGCATCGCTCGACGCCCCGGATATTGGTGTTCTTGACCTTGACGTCACGATATTGCAGCTCTTCAATTTTTCCGCACGACGCCGTCGAAATCGTTTCGCGGGAGATGAATATGTCCCTGGTGACGCAGTGCCCGAACGAAGAGGTGATTGCGACGGTAACGGTGTGGATGCTCCGGAGAGTTGGGATTGCGGTGCGAAAGGATTGATAAGGTTAAGTAAATCGTTGATCTTTTGTTTGGAGATATCTAATGTCTGCGGAGGTGGTGTCTTTGATTTAGAAATTGCGGAGGACATTATGCCAATTGTTTTTAGTTGTCGATTGTTGCGCTTGAAACGCGTTGTCTGTGTTGCCTGCCGACCGTCATTGTTGTCAGATTTCCCACGGCGTTTGGGAGTTGGTTTGCAAAGATTTCTTCGGTCAAGGTATCAACAGCCACATCGAACCAACGTTTACTACGTCCATCATTAACCTACATATCACGACAGTCATATCGTAAGACGCTGGTGTCCATTAAGGCAGTACGGATTCAATCAGCCGAGAATTTCGACAGTAGTAGCCACGACCCGTCTCATAGGAAACCTACTCTTTCGTTGCTACCGTCGTCATCAGTTAAATATATATAACTATAAACACGACAGGGCGATGTCACTATACGCACACGAACGACGTATAGCTGAGTTGGCCGTTGAACGCGCCTGCAAATTGACTAGCATTGTGTCAGAATCGCAGCAAAAAGGCAGTGTCTCCAAGAGCGATCACTCGCCTGTCACCGGTGCGTCTTGCCAAATTAAGAGCGACACGACGGCGTCGTTACATAGAGAATTGAAACGTCAAACTAACAAATTTTACATAGTCGCTGACTTTGGCGCGCAGGCAGTCATTATTGGAGCGCTACAGACGGTGTTCCCAGAGGATCCTGTCGTCGGCGAAGAAGACTCTTCTATCTTACGGAAGGACGATGGGTTGCGCGAACATGTGTGGAGGTTAGTTCAGGAAGCATCCGGTTTTGACAATTATCAGACTGAGATTGGCCAAGTTGAGAGTGAGGAGAAGGTGTTGGATTACATCGACTGGGGCAGATTCGAGGGCGGCAAGGTTAAACGTATGTAGTTTCTTCTGCCCAGTGCGTGGACAATATGGACTTAGCCTAATATCTTGCACAGGCATGTGGGCGCTTGACCCGGTAGATGGAACGAAAGGTTTTTTACGAGGTGGCCAGTTTGCTGTCTGTCTGGCGTTGATTGTGGATTTAACGGTCGTCGTGGGTGTAATCGGTTGCCCGAATTTGTTGGTTGACCCCGCCGATGAGTCCTCTGGGAATGGTATGATATTCTCGGCCGTTATTGGCGAAGGTGCTTTCTCGGTATGTATTTTTGTTGTTTTCGGTATGGGAAGTGACGTGTTTGCTAACACTAACAGCGACCGCTTGCATCACCAATTGACTCGGCGGTGCCCATTAGCATGAGATCACTGACCGACCCGTCGACCGCGTCGTTCTGCGAGAGTGTCGAGGCAGGCCACAGTTCGCACGGCCAGCAGTCAATGATCGCTCAATCGCTCGGGATAACCAAGCCTTCTGTCCGCATGGACTCACAGGCCAAGTATGCGAGCATTGCTCGTGGCGATGGCGACATTTACTTGCGATTGCCGGTGAGTGCTACATATGAAGAAAAGATTTGGGACCACGCGTCCGGAAATCTGCTGGTTGCCGAAGCCGGCGGCGTTGTGACGGATATGTATGGCAACCCATTGGACTTCTCACAAGGGCGGACGTTGAAGAAGAATAAAGGCATCGTAGCGGCCTCAAAGGCCATTCAACCAAAAGTTCTCGAGGCTGTTCAGAAAGTCCTGCAGGAGAGCTAAGCTAATTTTGTCTGTATCCATAGACAATGCAATATTTACAAGATTGGGTGGTCTTCTGCATACAACCGAATTTACTGTACAAGATAGAAATATGTGTATATGCCTATTTGACCTTCTTATCCTTCATCTTGATGGTCTCGTTGTTCACAAAGATACCCTAGACTGTATGTAAGCACGATTGCGACGAGATGTATCGCGATATAGTGTGGTATACGCACCTTTCCCTTGTATGGCTCCGGTGGCCTCAATGCCCGAATGTTTGCTGCAAACTGTTTAACGATCTGTTTGTCGATTCCCTCAAGCACAAGTCTGGTAGGCTGTGGGTTGAGCGCGGTGACCCCTTCAGGAATATCAAAAAGCGTAGTGCCGGTCTGTCCGACCTTGACGCTGACCTGGCGTCCGCTGGGCAGCAACTCCGCACGATAACCAGTACCAACGAACTGCAGAATAACGACATGCCCTTCCGACACACCGGTGACTTGGTTGTTTATTAGTGACCGCAGAGTGCCCCACATCTGTCGCTGGATCTTGACTTGCGAGTCCGCAACTTTGACCTCAAGTTTTTTGCCATTGTCGACAAGGTCTAATCGTGCGAACGATGGAACATTAACTTGCAGCTTCCCCTTCGGGCCGGTGACGATGAGCGGAGTCATATCGCGATCATCGTCTCTATTGTGTACGTCGAGCATGAGCTTGACGGTGTCGGGGATGAACACGGGTGCGGATCCGATATGGCTGAACGCGGAGGCGGAGGAGCAGAATCCTCGAAGGTCAATTGCATTTTGTCTTAGACAGACAGCTCTTGACGAAAATAGTCTTATTGGTGTCATTGAGACGTGTGCGTGAAGATATGTTTGAGTCGTGTGTATACCAGACCTAGAGAACGTTCTCCAAAAAAAATTAAGAATTGTTTCAGGACCTTAAGTTAGTCCCCGGAGAGTGCATAAGTGCAGTGGTGTTGTGAGTGTTGTACGAAGTGCCACACTGGTCCGTGCGGCGCAAAGCTCACGTGTCGATGACCACGTAATTATGGCGTATTTATAATCCAGAGACGCCAAACATTTAGTAGTAAGGACAACCAACTGCAGTTTATGTCGAGAGTGAGAGTGTCGACAGACATTGCCACGAAAACGCGTGAGACGCGAGACGCGAGACTCGTAGGCGACGCGGCGCGAACGCGTTCAACCATAATTAGATCGTTTGAAGACGGTGGACGGAGAAACCTCGCAAGAAGGGATTACCCGGCATAACGAAGTTGGCTGTGGCTTAGAGACTACATTCATTATTCTATGTTGGAGCGTGGGCGATGTTTGGTAGTCGTCAGAATGCAACACAATAATGATAATAATTTGTAATTACTATTTACGGCCACGAGATGCGTGTTGTAGTAAATTGCGTAATATTATTTTTAACTTATACTGGGTCGATGCGGCACTGGAAAGGACGTATATAGAGTAATTTGATACGCCGCAGCATTAGAAACGTATATGCGTTAAGTACATAGGACTGAATGAGTGTAGGCGGCTGCCCCTGCGCCGCTGCTTGCGTGCCTTCCGCAGTCCTCTCTCGTCTCAGCGTTATTTCTCTGCCTCCTTGCCTTTCCCACTCAATCTCCTCAGCTCAGCTTAGCTCTCTCCCCCATCAGCCTTCGTCCAGCGCTACTATTTCTCTTTCACACGCAATTCCTCAGCAATGCCGAAGCAAACCAGCGACATCCGCCGCAAGCTCGTTATCGTCGGCGACGGTGCATGTGGAAAAACTTGTCTTTTGATGTATGTTACTTTTTTACTTAAATTGGCTCCATCCATTCCCTCACTATTTGCGTCCTCCGTCCCACCGTCGCGGAAATCCATCTGTATTTAATTGTCACTTGTCTGTCCATGGCCTTTACTCGACAACCTTGCGCTTGTCAGAGGGCCAAGCGGGGGCTGGCCGGCCGCTTTCGCCTGCGTGTTATCGTCATCAGCTGTCATTTCTTCTATCGCTCCTCCATGCCTATCACACTATAACTATTTCGACCGGCCAGTTGCTATCGTCAAGACTACTGCCACGCAACACGGGACCATGCAGCACTGCCAGTTTTGATTTTCGCGTTCGTATCACCGATAAAACTCACTGGGACTCGGGGCGTGTGACGATATTTGCGTTGTGATTTCCGCGTCAAAATCGCGCATTTTTCTTTTCCATCAAATGTTTCGGGGTATCAGTGCCCGTACAGTAATGCTAACACATGAAATAGTGTTTTTTCCAAGGGAACGTTCCCTGAGGTCAGTAGCAGCTACACTCTATCTCTCCCCACTGCGTGACATTTAGTGTTTCAAGATTATGCAGCAGCGGTCACGGCCAATATGTGGTTAGAGAATGGTAGTATTGACATTCGCTACAGGTCTACGTCCCTACCGTCTTCGAGAACTATGTAGCTGATGTCGAGGTCGATGGTCGACATGTCGAGCTGGCTTTGTGGGATACGGCTGGTCAAGAAGATTACGATCGTCTACGCCCTCTTTCCTACCCGGATGCCAACGTCATCTTGATTTGCTTCTCTATCGACTCTCCTGACTCCCTTGATAACGTTCAGGAGAAGGTACGCCATCCTTCTTGACATATTTAATACCGTTTTGATTTATGATGTTAATTTCTCGGTTTCAGTGGATATCCGAGGTTTTGCACTTCTGCCAGAACTTGCCCATCATCTTAGTTGGCTGTAAGAAGGATCTCAGACATGACAGCAAGACGATCGAGGAGTTGCAGAAGACTTCCCAGCGACCTGTCAGCACGCAAGAGGTATATTGGTCACCACTGCCTTGATGATGACGGTTACTGACTCAATTTTTCCAGGGTGATGCAGTTGCACAGAAGATTGGTGCTATTAGGTACCTCGAATGCTCTGCCCGGACCCATGAGGGTGTCCGCGAAGTGTTTGAGCACGCGACCAGAGCCGCGCTGCTTGAACGAACAAAGACCAAGCGATCAAAATGTTTAATATTGTAATATACTCCTCTTCTCGCCTTTCACGATCATCACTGCTTTCATCTTTCCCATCCTACACAGTCCTGGCTACTATATTTCCTTGCGCTTTCTCATTTGTTAAGGTCTAACGTGTGCGCATGTGCGCGTGTGTTCTCTATGTTTTTGTGTGGTTTTTTGTCTTGTGCTAGCGTCGTGTAATGTTCTTACTATATATTTCTCTTCTGCTAAACTAATGTTTACTATCCTCTCGTATGTTATTTTTCTGTGTTTGCGTGCTTTTGTTGGTTTGTCATAAAGAAATGTGTATGAGTGTGTTTCCTAGTTTTGTCGTATGTACTTACTTTATCTCTCTATCTCTCTCTCTCTCTCTCTCTTACTCTCTTACTCTCTTATATATATTATTTGGCTCTTCCTTTTATTTATATATTGTTACTATTATGGTTAGTTTCGGATCTAATTTTGTAATCAACTTTCTCGGTCGAATACGTGCTCACGTCATTGGCGCGGAGAACACCGTGAGATACGATAACTTGCGACAAAGTCATTACTCATTTCACAGATTCGGTGTGGGGTAAAGAATGCATTTATTATGTGGTATGCGTGTCTCTCTTTGCTAGTTTACCAATTCTACCGGTGTTTCTTCTGACACGAATGTGCCTATGACGGAACGACCAACTATAGTTCTTCATATGAACAAAACCGAACTAACAAGTACCCAACGAAAATGTGTGGCTCAAAAGACGACAAACCTACCCTAATATCATCAAATCAAACGTGTACATGCATCTGTCCGTAACATTCCCTAACACTAAAATGAAATGATGCAGCCCAACATGGGGGAATGCCTGCACAAAACAAGACACAAAAATCAGTCTGTCATTTGCATGTCGCCGTCTGCGTCTAATCGTGAAGCGGCACCGGCCACGGCCGTGACTTCAACTGCTTTTGACCGTTTCGACTGTCTAAATTCCTCGATTTGCTTCTTCAGCTCCGTGTCTAGACGTTGTGGTTAGTCAGTCACTCTTCTCGAATATCTTCCAAACTCTTTAAGGCACCATACTTGGAATAACATCCTCCAATTTCAACGGCATACGATTAAATGGATCCGTGGCATCAGACAGCAAATGAGACTTAATCGTCGCGCGATCAATCGACACACTCGAACTGGGCAAAATCACAGGATCTTCCATCAACGTGTACATCAGCGGATCTAGAAACTCGTCCGGAATATCGCCGAGTTCTTCCTCGCCTTGTTCTTCCGCCAATTTAGTTTGTTCGACCGTGTCCGCGAATTTCGTCAATGCATCGATATCTTGGGAAGACTTGAATGCGTACTTGCCCAGAATCGAGGACGCGCGGACAAAGATTTCCCGGCGGTACGATCGCCCGTCCCGCGCTACCGCTAAGATAAACGCAGATTCACTGGATAAATTCAGGTACACGTCCGCGATATCAGACAACAGTTCGCGCGGATTAAAGTGGTACTTCTTCGGGTCCTTCACCTTCAGCCCCGTGCATTTTGGTCCGACAAGGGCGTCGAGATTGTAGTCCAACATCGCCGCCAATCTGTCGACGATCTCAGGCGTCACAAACGCCGCCGGAACGGCTTTAGTGAACAGCTTCAGAATCGAGACAGTCTCGTTCGCGAGCGACATGTACGACGTCGCCTGCCGTTCTGACGCTGACAAACTTTGCTCGCGTTCAGTCCGCCCTTGCTGCGACAGTGCAATTGCGGATTTTTCCGACAGCTCACTCTGCAACCGGTGAATGTCCGCCAGCTTCGAGAGCGACTCGTCCAACAGGTAGGTAACGTCATTTAACAACAGCGCTACGAATCGAACAAAGAAATCGACATCAACTTTACTTTCCTGCTCCAACTTGTCACGGTAAATCGGGTTTTCCCAGATACACTTGACGATCTGTGAAATGTAATATCGAATGTTGAACTTATCGTAAAATTGTGAACTGGCACCAGTTTGCTCAATCTCAATATAAAATGACATCAGCAAATGGAACAAATGCTCGATCGCAAGTGGCAGTGAGTTGAGTGTGTCGCCAAGGAATCCATTCTTATATGCTGGCTGGCTCAGAGTCCCATAGAACAGAACTTCGATAATCTTCGCTTTCAGGTACGGATTCTTTATATAGGACGACGTCCGGAGAAACGTGACTGCGAACGTGACTAGTTCCGCATGCGTTTGCTCGAACATCAGCTGAGGATAGTTCCGCGAAAAGTAGATGACAAAGCCTGTGATGTTCTCCACAAAGTACTCGGGTAAGTTCTTGAACATGTCAGGGCAGGGAGCTGTTAGTGGTAGCTTGATATACTTTTGCGGGTGACTGTGCTCAGGATCCACAAGCCTGACCAACCACGTCGCCATCGTCATTAAAAACGCAAACGACCGCGACATACACTGCCGATCCTGCAAAGACGCATTTAACGCATATTGAAAGGCCAGTGCACTATTCAACTGTTCCCGAACCCTTGTAAGCGTAGTATTCAACAACGCTGCCTGAGGAGAATTGATCCAATTAGGCTGCTCCGTTTCCAGCTGCTGTAAATGCTTCTCCAGGTCTTTAATGTCGTTGCCCAATTGTCCTAGATTGTGCATGGCACCGCCGAGGCCGTAGTGATGGCTAGCTACGTTCAAATAAAACACTTCGGAAATGAAGTTTGGCGCGCCTTGTACACGTTCTGCGACGTAATCGTCGAACGTCTGTTGATCTGCGTCGAGCTTGACCTCCTCTTTAATGTCAATACTGTCCGACTTTTTGAAGTAAAGCGGGTCTATTCGGTCGATCTAGGCATCGCGTTAGCGTAATTTTCCACAAATCATCATGATCTTGTCTACCTTAGAGAAAGTTGCGTCAACAAACGGCTCACACAACTTATTTAGTACAGCGGTTATATTCAACATAAACGCATCCGTAGACACAGTTCCAGGGACAATTTGCATCGCCCGTCGCTTATGATTCAAATTCATGACCTTTGCAAAATACTGCAACATCCTTTCACGCGACTCAGGCGACGCTCGAACAATCTTGTCGACGACAAATGCAAGTCCGTCTTGGATTGTTGCAAGCTCTGTCCGGAGACCAGTGACGGCAGAGTTCATATCTGATACGGGCCGTTCTTTGGCGTTTGCAAAGTAGGTATTGGCAACTTTGGCATCTACAGGTGATATCCGGAAAAAAGGACCAAGGACTGTGGAGAGCTCGATCGTGACCGCTGTCACGTCTGAAGGCAAGAACGTGGGCATGGATGCTAGAACCGTAGCGACAGGCTTGTGAACAACCAGTGCTTGTATCGCCTAATACGCCGATATTAGCTGCACTCATCTCAAGGTCGGCACGGTTAACCACTCACTCTAAAATACTGCTGGTAGCTATCGGCCATGGTTAACGCGCGTAGACCCACACTCAGCCTTTCTAGCACTGGCGCGATAAAATCTTCAATTGTCTCATCCTCCACTGAGCGCTGGATCATCGAACCAAGAAATTCCAACGGCACTGCCTTGGGTGAGTCAGGCTTTTCGAGTAATAGCGACACAAGATCGACGGGCGTTTCGGAGCTACTCAGATGTTAAAGATTTAATCTAATAGATCTATATAAAGACGTTTCTTACTTGAACATCTCCGGCATGCTCACAGCTAGAACCGCATATCCAGAGCATAGCCGGCGCGCCTCGCTTAAGACTGAATTCTTCTTGGTCTTGTCGGGATCGGTCCCCCGAATGGTTCGGCGGATGTTGTCGAGCTGGTGCCAGCAAGATAGTAAGTAGTCGAACGGACTCTTGATTGGGATCTCCGTTAGTCTAGCCAGTAATGCCCGATCCAGCGTTTCCATAGACAACTTGGGTGCTGACAACTGTTAAAAGACATTATTGCGAACAATGCTAATTTCCTATACACTCACCACTTCCACTTTCCTCAATCTCAGTGGCAACATCTTGTAAATATATCAACTTCCCACTTTCCTCAGACTATTCGAGATTAGCAAGACAGTGCAGGTACGTATCTTGCACGGTTGCATACCTTAAGCGTAAACTCAAACACTTTCGACAAAGTCACATCTGCCCACGTCGGAAACTCTACCTGTTTAGTAGTCGCTGCACTCTTTGACGCCGTACCCGTCCGAGTCGCTGTCTTATTCGTAACAGGAATGATATTGATCGTAGGAGTTTCAGACGATGATCCCCCGATCGCGCTGAATGGGTTTGACGCCGGAACGGAAATAGAGGATGAAGGCGACACAGGCTGCGATCTGGTTGGCGTGGTGGTCTGTGAGGACGATGATGGCGTAGGGGATCGGTCCGTTGGCTGGGCGGTCTTTTCTGGTTGCGTGCCTTGGAGCTTTGCTAATCGCTTCCTCCGAATCTAAGTACAGATTACAAATGAGCTTCTATACGGAATAAATACCCGACATATATGAAAGGTGTGATCAATTGGCTGCGAAGAGCGCGTGAGTTCTCGAGGAAGGAGGGCAACGTAACACTTACCGTTTCCGCATCATTTTGTGGAGAGCCTGACATCTTGGAGCACGGATTCAGCAACCAGACAAAATTCGATAAATCCAAATATTTCTCTAAACGATCTGGTCAGGAACAATCCTGCATCAAATGATTACACTCTGATCGTCTAATGCGCGGGTGGTAAGGAAATCAAAGTGTCTATTAATGATTCGACTGCGGTCATCCCTCTATCAAAGAGGTCTGTAAATCGTATGGACGAGCTTGGTTCTTTAGGCTCCGCGGCTTTAATGCGGCGAAGTTTGACATTTACGGATGCAGATGCACCGGATTTTGGCCGCGGTAGTCGCCGCGGATTAGGCCGATATCGCTCAATAATTTATCGATAAATTCCATTAGTATGAAAGCCCAGGACCCCGATTACAAGCTCGAAGTACACGTGAAATAGTTGATTGTAACTACATTGAGAATAGATAAATGCTGAAGGCAGAATCTCATTCATGTTCCTACAAAAGTATGCCATTACTCTAGTCACAAGAACCGCCGTCGCTTCAAATTTAGCAGGACTTTTTGACTGATTTGGTTAGTTTCAGTGACCTCCAGTGAAAGACTGCTCTTGCAGGAATGTATGCCAGAATAAGGCAGTTAGCTTTTACATTGCGAGATTGTATGTAGTTAGAGGTGTGCGATGTGAAATGAGTGACTGTCTGCTTGCGTGGACACCATTCGTTTGGCCAATATTAACGGTCAATAATATTGTAGTCATCTAGTAATATATCGTGTAGTTAAACCGATCGCATTCGTAACTGCTGCATCCTCGGGTCCATCGGGGTGTACATACACGCAAATACGGAGTGAAGAACCTAATATATGGCTGGCACCTTACAAAAGCTGTAGGGACCGAGCGCCGCGTTGATGCATAATTTTGTCGAAACAACCAAAACGCAGTGCGCACCAGCACACACTTTCACATCGCCATCGTCGGCACCGTGCAACACAAGGATGGCAATCCGTTGAAAGAAACGTCAGTGTATACAGTACAGGATTCTTAGGGCCAAACAGGACTGCGCAATTGGGTATTCGGTGCAACAAAAAGTCCACGGAATCGGCGCCGGTGGCAGCGACGAGCAGAGCGAAGACGCCTGACATAGTGTTTTATCTCTGCGCAATTGGATCACACGATCCCGCGACCTGATTAGGACTACCGTGCTGCGCGAGTGTTTTGCGGAGGATAAAGCGGTGTATTTCTTTTGACGGCCCGGATCCTAAGCAGAGAAAGCATCTGCAGCTGCAGCAGGGCTTTGGCAATAGAGTTGGCATAGCATGTCTACGATCGATCGGGAGCACATGAAGTCGACTACTCCGAATGGCGGCATCAGGATCATGCGGCGCGAGACGCCGATAAATGATGCCGGCAGCGACACGAAATCGGAGGCGTCGAGTGTTACGAATGAGTCTGGTGCCGGGAATAGTAAAGATGGCAGCGGGAATGTGAAAATTGCCACGACTTTCGAAGAAAGGACTGCTGCGTATGAAGAAGCTCGGAAGCGAATATTCAAGGATTTCCCGGAATCGTCAGTCTCGGGATCAGATGATGAGAAGGACCGGGAGGATGAAGACGGCAAAGGGAGTAGTGCTGGCAACGCGCAGAGTGGGAACGATAGAAAGACGAGCAACAATTATGCGGCCGACGACGAAGATTTTCCTAGACGATCACAGTATGTTCCGCTCGGATCGGGGTATTATCAGGTCTACGATCGCAACACGTACACTCCACCACATGCGTACAATGGTGGCGTGACCGGTATTCCGACGCCTGGTCCGGCGATGACAAACAGCGCGCCAAACAATATGACGGGCTACGGCAATGATCATGCGTACAGTCAGTATGGCCGACCATATGTTGCTAGTGTGCCAAACGGACAGACAGGATACAACGTTCCCCGACCACAAGTCCCGCAGCAGCAGTACGCAGCATACTCGCAACAACCACAACAGCAAGCATATCAGCAAGGCACTGGGTCGCCATACCAACAGTACGGCCAGAATGGCTACCAAAGCCAGCCAGATTTTTACGGCGGTTTTGACGCGCAGAACGGTCAACGCCGGAACTACGGTCAGTACCAACAACCTGTGCAACAACAGCCTTACGGCGCACAGCGTCCGCCATATCTCGCACCGGTCTCGTCTGCACAACAAACCACATACGGAGCACCTTCATATCCGCAATATGCACAGCAGCAATTACAGGCGCAGTACACGGCCGCGCAGCAGCAGTTTTATATTCCTCCAGACCAGTTGCAACAGAGTGCCGCGTACAAATACCAACAGCAACAATTGCTACCGCGTTTTGGGTCCAATAGTCACACGTATCCGGCGCCACCACAGCAGCCGGCCGTGAGCCTGAATGCGACCCAACAGCCGCTGTATCAACAGATGCAGAACCTCAATATACGGCCAACCGCGAACGTACATCAGAGTAACAGTAACGCGAGTTTGAATAGCATGTCGAGTAACGGTAGTCATCAAGGGTTTAACAAGTATCCGCATAGCCAGATTCCTTTTCAGCAGAAGTATTATTCGCCAAAGCAGCAGTATGTGCAGTATGGCCAGCAGCCGTCTCAGCAACAACCCTATCAGCCGACACAGCAGACTCCAATGCGGCCCCAGTCGCAACCTACGAGTGTGCCGTGTATGACCAAACCGATGGCGTCGCAGGCGATACAGAGTAGCGAGAGTAAGACCGACACCGAAGGATCTGGAGCGAATGTGGACGATGCAGTCCATCAGGCGAAGGCAGAAGCTGATTCGGATAGCGCATCGGCAGAATCAATCCAGACAAATGTCGATGGTAAGCTTGATGCGGCGTCATTGTCGTCGGCTCCGCCGTGATCAATGTTGTCCATATCTTTGCGTTTTCTCTCTTTTTTTTTGGCGTTTTTTTATTGTCGATCTCATCTAGACAACACGAATCGTGTAAATATCACAAGAGACGGTCAAAGTCGGCGAAAATCATGTCAAGGATAGGAGTTCTAATTTTATTTTTTTATATAAATTTTGTATTTGTTTGTGTGTTTTATTACATTGTGATTGTGGTTATCTATCAAGTGATGGATTTTTACTGTTTCACTATGCATATAGTTAATATAGCATATGCTATGTTTATGTTTAGGATTCATTGTCCAAACATTGCGTAAAGACGTTACTAAGGAAACGGTCTATGCTGGGCCATGGGCAATAATAATCAAATGCGGTATTGGACGCGCGTTGGCCACGCTCGCTTACATTGCTCACAATTGAAAAATGAATCGTGCTCTGACAGCTGTCAAAATTATTGTTAAAAATTTACCAATTTACAGCGAAATTTTTTTTTCGGGGAGACGGCGGGTCAGCAAACTGCGCCAAACCTTTTTTTTAGGCAATGGCATGTGATTCTCTCGAACATTCCTCGAATGAATGACGCCAGTGAAATTTTAAGTATGCATAGGATGTGCAGATGATTTATTGGCATTGGCGCTAATATTTTTGTGATGAAGCCCTGTTGTGGTGAACAAATTATGCGTATGTTTTGCTCAGGCACTTTTATGAAACTTCTGTACGGCGTTCATCGTTGGATTGGCTCGTATTAGCCATACGGCGCACTATAGTATTCATTGACATAATCACGAGCACGAGCACACACCTCGTATATAGAAAAATGCAGCATAGCCACTGCAAACATGTCAGGTGGGTGGGTGGGCCACTAGTGGAAAGTCTTATCTCGACTCCAAAGAGATGTGGACAAATGAGGTAAGGTGCTAATTATTGTTGGACTTGACAGATCCTCGGTAGGCGGCTTATGCATATCTACCCCAGCTATGCTGTTTCGCACTGAACCCAACCTAAACGTTTCTCAGTAACTAATCGAAGGATAAATATTTTTTTGTATTTGCTTCCTTGCTTGCTGTCTAGCCGAGTGTAAGAAGACGGCAGTGTGGATATATCAACGACGAATGTTGTGGGGGGGGGGGGGGGCAAGGAACATGGCCGATATTTAGGCGATAACTTAAAATACTTTAACAGATTCATAGGGCTATTGGATCGACCGACCTGTCATTGCTGGCCTGTAATGGTGAATTAGAATTAGAATTAGATACCGATGACCAGCCGACTGTCAATCATTGTGGGCCGACAAAGTCAAATGTCTTCAAATTACCAATGTTCTATGACATCTGCGCAAAAATGCCTAGTGTTCGGCCCGTATAGAGTAATTGCGCCTCGCATTAAATGTAATAAAATATGTCCGCCAAGATTTGTATTTAGTGTCTTGGGTCGGCACAGAAAACACAGTCAAAGCTTTACTTACCATCGACCAAACTAGGCAGGGTGTTCCGTTGAGCGGCGAAGTGACGCCGTGCGTGGGCTTTGTGACTAAACATTAGATGCACAATAAAATAGTGAGGATAATGAGGACAGTTCCATGCACGATATTGAAGCTGTCAGAATGACGAGCCTTCTTTGGGCACTTTAGAACGAATTAAATTCAGCGTGGCAGTGCCGAGGCGGTGCAGGGACCTTAACTTTGGGTCCCCGTGGGCGCACTTGTGACGCTAAGCCCCCCTGACCTGATGTACCTTTCTGACCCGATATTCGATGATCGTCAAAGTTTTGTGCATAATAATGTTTATCACCATCTCTCTCCGCCGCCTCTCCGCGCCTTTCGGCGACCTGTGCCCCTGCCCTTCAAACAAAAAAGGCACGAGAGTCTGCTCACGGTTCGTGCGCAGCGGAAAACTGCAAGATTGTCTTCCAACGGCTGACCCATTTTGCCTTTTACCCACCACACGTCTTCACTTCCGGTAACAGTGTGTGTCTACGTATTATATTAGTCGAATTTCTCCCCTCCCTTCTTTTCCCCTCCTTCCGGCTCGTCTCTACGCCATTCACTACCTATCTGCATCCTGGCCTCCCATTTAATCCACCATCTCTTCGAAACCAGATTTACGGCAGACCTGGTAGTGCCGTCATTCCTTCATATACCACAGTGAAGTCCTTCCACGTTCCCCCTGATACGTCTTTGAAATTCAAGTTGGTCGACTATACCGCGTACTCAGACCCCGCACCAGCATTCACCGATTGGAATATCCCGAACGAGACCCCACCGCGCATGAGCGAGAGCCGGCGTACTGCAGGCATACCATCGCCATTGTCGGCAACATCTGCCGGCCCTTCGACAGAGCCTCGACTTAATGCCTCCGACCGCATGCCCCGGTCGTTGTTGTTGCCAACCTCGTCATCATCAAAGAAATTTGAACCAAGTAACAGTTTTGGGTTTGCATCTAATATCGATCCGAATCGAGCCGTCCTAAGCGATATGAATGGCGATGTACATGCAGCAATGGCGACTCCTGCAACCATAGCAATGTGCGGACGAGCATCCGTCCATAGTTCGGTTAGTACAGAGAGCGGCGGGTCGGACGGCGATAGAAATAGCGTGGCATATGCGCCATTGACCCCCGACACTCCGCCGTTTCCGTCAGAAGACAAAGAGTCAACCTTGCCAAAGATAGAGCCAGACGAAAAGAGTAATAAGAAAAGCACTGGTGACAAAAAAAAAGATAGCAAGGAAGATGTAGTCCGAAGACGAACTCGAACTGGCTGTCTAACTTGCCGCAAAAGGTAAATCTTTATTCTCTGAGACGCTGCCCGTTACCTACTCACATGTTACAGGCGAATCAAATGCGACGAGGGCAAACCAAAGTGCTCAAACTGCACCAAATCTCGTCGCGTCTGTGAAGGCTATGGCCCACGAGTCGACTTGCGGTCTCCGTACTTCAAAGTCCGATCGATAGTGCCTCTGCAGAACGACCATAATAATTATGCTGCATTGATGGCTAATGGCATCAATCCATATGCGCCTTACATATCTCCGCAGTTCCCATCGTTCGGCGCGCCAATGCATCCTGACCATCTATACGCCGCGTCGAATTACTACGCTGCTGCTGCCACTGCCGCTGCTGCAGGCGCACCATATCCTGATCCCGCGATGTATCCGCCAATGCCATACATGCCTATGGGATATCTACCAGGACCATGGGCAACGCCAGGAGGACCTATTATCATGCAGCCGGTCGCTACGATGACAGCGGATCCGATGACATCACAGGTACTGCCAACTCCTGATTCTGGAATGCCATTGCCTGCGCAGTCGTATCCTTGTATGTTTTTAAACCTGAATGGTGATTCTTCGGCCTTGCGGGTATTAATACATTTTAGACTGGATAAATTTTGTACCTCTACCGCAACACTCGCAGTCGGCAATGCCAGAGTCTTTACAGTCGAGGGTGTCTCTAGGCGAGGACGTGGAATTCTACAGCGCAGGGCCCGATCTTACGGTCCCCGAGCATATAGTGGCAGACCTTTTTGCTCCCCCCTCCTCACAGACACACACTGTCAGTATTTTATCCCAGAGCGCCATGCAGGGTTTATCAATTAATCCCAACGAGACGCTGACTACATATCGCCCAGGTCCGATGAAATCGCCGCTCATGCATGCTGACGCGCAGCGCATGTTTCGGCACTTTGTTCACGTTCTCGCGCACCAGATCTCATTGTTTGAGCGGCACGCCCCACGACCGGAACTCATTACTGTGCGAAGGATGAAGCACAGCTCGACAAATTTATGGACGTACGACATCCCGATGATGGCGCTAACTTGCCCCTCGCTCCTGCATGCGATCCTGGCACTATCAGCCCTACATATCTCAGGCATGTCGGGCGTTTCATCAGCGGCGGGTGCGTCCCACCAGCATGCTTCATTACTGCACTACCACCTCGCGATCCGCCGTCTTGCGCGCGCATTACACGACCGGAGGACGAATCTCTACGGTGCAACGGATTTACCGGTGTTTGCTGCCAGTCTTGTGCTAGCGTTTTACGAGACCACGATAGGAGAACATGATAACTGGGCCAGACATTTACATGGTGCGAGCGACCTGATTCAAAGCTTCGACAAGCGCTCATTCATCGAAGATCTCGATATCGTAGTGGAGGATGATCTCGCTGCGAGCGAGCACAAATCTACACAAGCCGACCGCGCAGCACAGAGCCAACGGCGTGCCGAGGCAGTGCTCCGTCTCGACCTGCTTTACTTCTATCTTCGCATGGAAATAATGCACTCTCTTGTGTCCGACACCGCGCCGTTCCTCCAGACGAGTTTCTGGGACATGGTACCTTGTCGTGGCACGCAAAATTCCTCGTTGTGGAAGTGGGACTCTTTTTTGAAGCGAGGAGTTTTGGTCGCGGATTTCATTGTGAGGGAAAGTGGGCGGAAGAGGGGGTTCACCTCCGCGCTTGGCGTCGATGCTTCACAGTCGCAGTGGAACTTGTTGTTCGCTTCTATGGAGGCTGGTGAGAGTGAGTTTCTGGAGCACACGAAAGCTGTGGAGGCCGGGAGTTGCGTATCACCGTTTGGTCCCGTGATTCGATATGTGGGTGTGCAAGATGCAGTCGTGAGGATGTATTATCTAATGCTACGAATCCTGTTATTGCGCAATCATCCGCATTGGACGAGCAAACCTGCATATAAAGGCGGGCTTGCGAATATCATGGATGTGGCGGATAAAGCGGGACCACTGTGCGCTTTGATCGGGAGATTGATTGGAGGTATTACACAGGCGACGGCACCAGGTCCAGGCGCGAGCTCAGCAGTATGGGTATCGCTCACGATGCCACTATTGTACGCTGGTGCCCAACTCCGTGACGAACGACAACAACAATGGGCACAATCAGTACTAGAACAAGCATGTGACCGGACCGGATGGCGCACGGCTTTCATGATTAAAGCGGGATTGGCGCGGATCTGGCATGGGCATGAAAGAGTGACCGGAGTTTGAATTTGTTGTATTTTAGTGGGTTTGTGGAGTTTAATATGGGATAATAAAACCTGGCTTCGGATATGTTAGTTACTTGTAATAATTACGTGTAATATTAATAGTATGATGTAAGAGGTTTGTACTAGTATAGTTTGGACGAGAAAAAAAAACCACTATTTTGCCCATTAAAGTAGACTGCAGCTTAACATTAATGGTAGCGTGATTTAGAAAACGTACGTCTGAGATTAGCTAGCGAATGGTTTTCTTTGTTGCGTAACTCATTCTAAATTCTGCGCACGAGCCCTGGCGCCATCAACTGACGTGTACCGTTTGTAGCCAAGGAATGCATAAATATATATATATATATATATATATATATACTGAGATGCAACGTACTCGCAGAATGCAAAGTTTCCAGTGTAATCTCGATTTTAACTCGCAGTAAAAAAAAAAAACGTTCCTTCGATCCAGTGCCTCTCAACATACAATACATTACCCAGCATCGTTATTCATGGCACATAATTGAGTGAGCAGTAGATCATGATTGCGCCTCCATATTGTATATTACCACGGTTGTTGCAGGTAGGACATGCGCTGTTTGATGAAAGCCTGCTAGGTTGATATTATTATATTACATTCCATGATATTACTCTTTCTACACTTTAATTGGTGGCTTGAGATGACAGGTAAGACAATTGCATTGTCTACGGTGTTTTAACCATCGGCGCCAGACCCGGGTGGTCTATTTTATTGATCGGGCCATTGTGACTTGACTGACCAACAGTCGGTGATAACTGAACTAAACCGTCGCAGTCAATATTATCTCTCGCGGTTTTTTGTGGTCACAAAAGTCTCGTTCCTCCGATCGGTTGGAAAAAATGTCTGATCTGGGTCAGCCTTGTGATACAGTCATCTTGCTATCGGGTCGGATTTGTCCCTTACACAATATCCCTGCACAGCCGCGCAATGAAAAGCTAATCAGCCACGTTTTGAGGCTGGGAATTAGCCTCAGTTAGTTGACAACTGCCCAACAATTTTAAGAAGGTCTGACCACCAAAAACTGGACCCAAACTGGAGCCTGAGCCTAATTTAATGGGCCAAAAAAAATAAAAAAATAAAAAAACCTTGTCAGCCCCCACCATAAAACAAAAAGCCTCGCTTAGATGACATTTATCGTTCGTTCGTTATTGGTTTGGGTTTTTTTATGCATCAAAGGAACCACATCAGCTGATATGCTAAATTTATACATAAAATTCATTCAGATATTATTATGCTAAATTTAAACATTCCCCCCCCTTTTCCCCCCGGGGTTGACTTGTGCAAATACGATTCGCGAAAAAGAGTTACTAGCTAGTTAGGGAATTCTCATGAACGACTTTTTGATTTAATAATAATAGCCACTGACTACACCAATCCTATTTTCGATGACAACGTTACTTGATCAAAATCCGTCAGCAGATTACATCTACAGTACTTAATTGAAGCACTGACATTAAAGTATGATACCCTTCTTCTAAAAGTTCTTTCAGGGGATTCACCCGTTCTCGTTAAAGTTTCCTGGTTTTCTTTTTTTCCCAAGCCACGTCTGATGGTAACTAAGTTAAAGATAAATTTTTTCTTTTTCCACGAGAAATCGAGTGTGTGGTCTTGTCTCGTCTCCAACAGGAAAAGATAAACCCGTGATGCCGAGTATCAACTCAGAGCCGCTGTCTACGCAAGCGTTTTCTGGTAATCAAATTTATACACTTTGTTACCGCGAATTGTCAATTACATCGTCATCGAATGGGCAGCACTAGTTTATCGAACGAATTGTTCGTAGAATTCTTCTTAGAGACACACCCACCAGGCCGCCAACAATGTGCCGTCAAACTGTCCTCTAGGACCCTCGCGTTGAGAATCGTTTCGTACGTTGGTGCAAATCATAATGCGAACATTCGATCGTGGTCCTGCTTTATTACCGTGGGTTTGCCGTACAAATTGTCAAAAGCCGGAATATTGCTTCATAATACCTATTCTTATACGATGCTGGCATGAATCAAGTGTACGCCCACCCACCCACACCAATACCATCCTATTCAATTCGCACTAGTTATCCTTAAAGTTGTACATAATATATCAAAATGTCACTCCTTGTGCAGTAATTAATTATCTCACTACTTTCTTATATGCCAGACTTTGTGTCTTTGCGCAACTACCCAAACCTACTAGTCCACAAACTTTAAATTGCTGTAAACCAAACTAATAATGACGTTTTCTTTCTAGTCCATCACCAGCCGCTCAAAAACACAACAATATCCAGCAATAGTTTTTCTTTGTTTTGTTTTGGACCAACAATTTATTTACAATGTCATCATCTACGAGATCTATTTCAGCTCCCGGCAATCCGGCGAAATATTTTTACACTCCGTCGACGAAACTGACCCCGACGACTCGCGCAGACATTTCGACCGCCTTGCTTGATTTACTCGCTCGATTAGACGTCCACAGAGAACAGCGATCCACTTCCGCTACCGAGCACCACCCCGAGCCGAGCGGCGAAGTTGACAATGTGGATCATCAAGCCGACGGTAAAAAGAAGACCACGTCCGAGATTTCAAACAAAGCCAAAAAGCAGCAAGTTCGCAAGGACAGGAAGCAGCAACAACTCCAAACCCAGCAGCAACGACAACAGCACCAGCAACAATCGCTTGTCTCGTCCGATCCGGCCATATTTGCTAAACCTGCTCCACGCACGCAATTCTGGTTCGAGAAGTATCTGTGGTTCGTGTCAAGTGACGGGTACCTCGTCCTCACCGGCCGCTATTCGCAGCAGTCGGCGTTGCTGCTCACGCGCCATTTATCCGAGCACGATGTGGTTGTTTCAGCACTGTCGTCGTCATCGAGCTTAGTTGTGGTTAAGAATCATTTGAAAGTAGCCGTAGTCCCGCCCAGCACACTGTCCCAGGCCGCCACGCTCGCGCTCTCGACGTCGGTGGCATGGGATAACAACGGTTTAGTGGAAGCGTGGTGGTGTCGCGCGGGCGCAGTCGCCGTCGATACGAATGTCGAGGAGGCGTTGAAGGCGGGCGGCGCAAGTGGGGATGCTGCGGACGTGGACTTCAGGTTCGAGGTTACGGTCAACGACAAGATGAAAATGCCGATCGGAGCCCCGAATTTGGTAATGGGATTCGGCATTCTTTTCTTGGTCGACGAAGAGAGTGCTGGAAGGCGTGGGCGACTACGCCTGGCGGATGACAGCGCTGTTGCTTCCTACAAGCCCGCCGAAACAGGGGACGAAATGGAAGACAGAGGTCCGGATCAAGATGGACAACTGGCAAATGACGCATTGGAGGACGAGGCGCAAGACGACGAGGAAGAACCTAACATTCTTCCACAGTCAAGTAGCTCCGATGCGTCTGACAATTCGGATCAGGAATCAGCATCATCGGGAGAGAGCGATGAGAACAGTACTCCGTCAATGGTGTCTTCGATCTTGTCCACCCCACGCTCGGGATCACCAGCACCATCTTCTCTCCCACGCGGCAAGAGATCCAAGCTCAAGAAGATATCGACAAAGTACGCAGACCAGGACGACGAAGACCGAGCTCTTCGCATGAAATTACTGGGATCAACTAAGTCGGAACAGCGACAATTACTCGAACAAGACCGCCTTGCTCGTCGTGCCGCACGTGAGCAAGAACTTATGGACCAAAAGCGCAAGGAGGAAGAAGCTGCTTTGCAGAACCGTGTACGCAGAAAGGAAGCCACTGAAACTCAGCGAGTACCTGTGCGCGCAGATGTATTACTGGCCAACGATGCCGACGAAATAGCGGAGATTGTGCCATATGATCGACTTGTCGCTCGACCATCTCGTGAGGACAATCTTCTCGCCGCGGTACCGATTTGTGCGCCGTGGCCGGCTTTGCACAAGGTTAAATATAAAGTCAAATTACTTCCTGGTGTCGGAAAGCGTGGAAAGACACTTAAGAAATGCCAGCAGTATTTTGTAGGTGGCATGGGCTCGCTGGTCGATAAGAATAGTCGAGATATGGAGCGATGCTGGCCCAAGGAAATATTTTTGATTGGTGCATTGACCGACGCTGAGGTCACGCTACCAGTTGGGGTTGCCAAGTTTAGAGCAGCAATTCCAAATGCGACCGGTGGTGGACAATCGGCAAAGAAGAGTGGTGGTACTACTAGTGGCATCAAGAATGCGAAGACTGCGCAGCAATTGCAGACCCAATCGCACGGAAAATCAAAGTCATCCAAGAAAAAATCCGCAAAGTAGTAAAACATTGGGTTTACGAATCTTTCTTTGTATATAATAATAAGTTGCATAGTTTGGGCGGTTGTATTGATTGATTATCAGATGTACATTTGTCACATTACAGAACAATATAGAGTCACACGTGTAGATCTAGGTCGACTAAAAAAGGCTGGAAACGAACATGAAAACAAATGAAACAGTAATTTACAATGCCTGTTTTAACCTCTCCGCAAGCTTTTCCTTCGCCATCTGATACGCATTCATGAGCTAGGTGCAATTTGTCAGTATGTGCCTTTTCAAAAATTGAAACTACGTACACCTTGTTCACTCAGGTCAAGATTCTTCACGCTGGAGTCGTATGCTGGCGGTCTTGATATTCGAGTGGAAATAACAGTAGGGTCCGTTTCCAGAATGATGCTACAGATATGCACGTCAGTGATTGTTGCGCCTTGCGAAAAGAGTGCAACGTACCCATCGTCGATAGTCTCGTCAACTGCCAATGACACGAGATCGTAGTTGTCAATGATAGTCCGCTTGTCCAGGGAATGCCTAAGTTCCGTCAGCAACCTCGCAGGACTTCGCTTCAACTCTTCACATTTGCATACTTCAGTAGAATCTCCAGCGAGTCCCGTAGAGCTAACACTACCTGATAGAGCATGGTCTCATTCTCATTTAATCCGCCTACTACATAAATAATGACGTCCACAACTTCCTTGTACACGACGACATGATTGTCAAACAAGATGATATCTGTACCCTGCTTATGCGTTTTGTCAAACAATCCCTTCTCGAATGCCCGCTGCTCTTTGATTGTCGGGTACTGGCTCGCGTACTGGTTGTTTGGATATGGGTGCGGTGGCTGATAGTACTTTGTCAGGATCCGATGTGAATCGTTGTCGAGAATCAACACCGCATCAACGGTGAACAGTGAGACATTAGCTTGCGACATTACTGTATCTTGTACAAATCCGGATTTGCTCCTGCACAAATGAAATGATGAGTCGTGGGGCCATTACTTTGTCGAGGCAAACGTCAAATTAGTAACCTACCTTAACAAACAACGTCGATAATCAAAACAATTGGTCAATCTCGCATAAATACGCTATCTCCAGTTTCCAATGCTCACAATATACTACAGGCAGGACAAAGCAAGTGTTAATGTGACAGCTGACGACAACGTCTATTCCGACAAGTCCCTCCAATTTGTCCTCCTTAAGCTCTTCATAGAAGATGCTGCGGTTCCGACGCCCCAACAACCCTAACCCTTAGAAACTTTGTAGTCTGCGTAGATATGCCGTAAACCTGCGCTTGTTGCATAAATCTGCGATTGTGCTAGCCACAGGCGCACCGCACATCACGCGGCTGGGCTGCGTCACGAGATTGGGAGGAAATGGCGGGACAAGTGGCTGGGTGTACAGCTGCAATGTTGGCTTGCAGTCTTTGCCAGGGTCCATCCATCCAGCCTCCCCAATGCTGCTTATGAGCGAATGGCTCTTGCCGGGCAATATGAGCGTGTTCTGCTGCGGAATTATGGGCCCATCTCAGCCCCCCTGGCGCGTTAATGCATCCTGATATGTCGAAGGCAGCTCCAACCAGCCAGCCTCCACGACAGAAACACACTACCCGAGTCCGCGACCAAAATCCGTACACGGTATGAGCGTCCCACTACAGGTCTGATGCCAGCCTTCGCCGGCTGGCATCAAATCATCTGCACTGTCTACTTTTTCTCCTTCTTAATCTCCTGTCCTCGCTCGCTCGCTCGCTCGCCCGCACAACCCCATAATCACACTTTCCACAATTTTTTGCAAGGCTCATTTTGTTTCTTATACGCCCTATCTTCTATCCAACGGGATCAAAACCCGGTAAGTTATATATCCGCTTCCTTCTCGTTAGTGTAGCAAGCCTAGTGTGGCTAAGTTCGTGGAAGTATCGTGCGGCTTACGTTCCAGTCGAATGCTAATATTAGCCGTGTGCAGCACGCTCGAATTCCACACGCCCTCGTCTTGCACGCCGATTGTCGATTTCCAGTTCTTTCTCTCCAACTTTTTTCGCTTTTTTCCAATCTTGATTTCCATTTGAGAAGTACGCGATAGGAGAGTACCCACGACAGCCCGCAGCAATGGTACTGCTAACGCGTCTCGGTATCGCGTTCACGGCCTTGTTTGGTCTGATCCTCACACTGTCTGTCGCGCTTGTCGCGCTGCAACGTCGACGGCGACAACGACATTCACCGTCGCCGTACGCAATCCAGAATACCTATGCGTCGAGCTTGAGTGTTAATTCACCTGGCGCGGGAAAGGCGTGGCTACTGCCAATTTCGATGAGGGATGTCATATGCGTTGAAGACAAGCGCTACGCGTCCTGTAGCAGTATATCGCTCGAGTCGTGCACGCCTTCTTCAACGCGTTCTCTTGCTGTCAGTGACAGTTTTCGGAGTAATGAAAAGAGAAGCGCGAGTGAGACCTGGAAGATTGTTATGGGGAAAGTGCGAGCCCTACTGAGGGCGAAGCGAGCGAACACGGTACAGGTGCCGGAAATTCGGATTACGTTTCCTGACGAATTGGCTCAGGATGACGAGGAGACGCTCTATTATGCTACTATCTCAGAAACCGGCAATACCCCTGATGAGAGTGAGAAACCTCAACAGCAAGTCATGCAGGGCAGACGGAAACCACGCATAGTGGTTGTTCAAATGTCGGAGTCTGGCTCCGGTGCTGCGTTTGTGAGAGACTTGGTCGAAGACGAGCAAGCCGAAATCAGCATGTACGGAAAGACCGCCCCATGCCACTTAGAAAATGTCGATTTGGATACTGTAGGCAGATTACGCGAAAAGTAGTATTGCCTAGCGAAAGAAAAGAAACGAAACATTTGCATTTGGTGTAATAGTCTTGCTATTTTGGTCAACCGAATTGGATTTACCCACGGCTTCTATGTATTATTATGCATTCTTATTGTGTATTGTTAGTTTGGATTCGGAGGGTGCATCGGTAGCGGGTTGGCTTTGTTATTATATGTGAACCTAAGATTATGGAAGAAGCTGGAAATATCAAACAATTACGTTTTGCATACTTCCTTGGTTAGTTTCGTGTGCAATGCGCGGCATAAATGGGGCAAACTATACGATCAAACGAATAATATATTATTAAGCATATTAAATCCGGCTTCTCTGTTGAAAGAAGCAAGATGATGGCCGTTCCCTTATCACTCCGTAACTACCCTACCAGATCAAAAAATAAAGACAGAATGTAATAGAACATTGAGAAGACCCATTTCGCAGACCCTCATACAAGACATTTGGTGATACATAATATTAAACGATGTAAATTGTAAACTAAAAAGAAGCATCGCACGCTTGTCGGGTTGCGAAGCATAACGAAATATTTACACTGAAAAGGCTTCGATGCCGTAAAAATGAATTCCAGGTCTCACTATGTGAAAGTGCGACAGAAGAAGACAAGAAACAATGCAGAGATTAATCCATAAAGTTTCAATAAACCATGGAAATGCTTTTGTTGAAAAAGACATAACTTTTGTGCGCGGTCTATATCGCCCAGAAGAAAACAGCCATACCGGAACAAAACGAACAAATCACATAAAAAGCAAAAAAAACCCAGCAATACAACTTTAAACGACTATGATAAAGAATAACGAAATGGCGCATTCGACATTCGCTTAGTTAGTATTCTTAGTTTCGCAAAAGACCCAAACGCTCGAGAATCACTCTGGTGGACTTCTCGAGGTTCATGGTGTAAAAGTGCAAGTGATATATATGACCCTTCTCAATGATTGCCTTGCACATGTCCGACACCAATTCGGCACCGACTTCCCGGACGGCCGCGTCGTCGTCCTTGACTCGTTCAAGTGCCAACATGAACTCCGGAGGCACGTTGATCTCGCACCACTTAGCTCGTCTTACGAAGCTAGCATAATTGGAAATCGGCATGATACCGGGGACGATCGGAGCAGTTATTCCTTTCTCTCTGCATTTGTCCACCCAGTCCAGGAAATGATCGACGTCATAGAACATCTGAGTAATGACAAAGGACGCCCCGGCATCCAACTTTTCCTTCAAATGATCTATGAGTACCTCGTGATCGTGTTCCTCAGGGTGACCCTCAGGGTAGCCTGCAACACCAATCTCAAAGTAGTCGTCGTATTGCTCGCGAATATAGGACACCAAGTCGCGGGCATATAAGAAACCTCCTACAGTGGCTTCCCACTTCTCGTTTTCGAGTGGCGGATCGCCTCGGAGTGCCAAAATGCATCGGCAGCCTCCATTATATGCTTCCTACTATGACATTAGCCCCTTCAAATTTTTGCCGTATTGCTATTTTATTACAGACGGACATACCAGTAATGCCTGGTCAATTGCCTCGCGCGACATTCCGGTGCAAGTCAAATGCATGCAGGTAGACAAACCATAAGCCTTGTTCACCTTTGCAATCATCTCCGTGGTCGTCGCAACGCCCTGTCGAGAGGTACCTCCAGCGTTCCAGGTCACATCTGCAAACAATGGATGCAGATCCTTCATGCGGTCTATTCTATCGTACAAATTCTGAACGCCCTGTACAACATTTTACTCATTAGCATTAATTCGTAAGCGCGTGACGCAGCCGACTGCGCAGAAGCCGGTAATAGGACGTACCTGCGCGGTCTTAGGGACAAAGTACTCGAATGAGAAACTGGACACCTCATTGCGTAAGTTGTCTTGCAAAACTTCGGATACCCTCATGCCGAATAATCACTGATATTTGTATCAAATTCCGAGCTACTGTAGCCGCCGTTGTCGTATGTCAGTTCGGAAGCAATTTGTGACGATTGGCACGAAGAAAAAGCTAAAGCCAATCCCTGGATATGGCCTCACTAAAACCACTATCGAAGTGGGCCTCACCAAAAAATTCCGAAGGAGCGACTAAGAAGTAAACCACCCTGCAAGAAGCAAATAAACTGCCGGTATATATGTTTTCTTCCGAATGGTGGTTGCGACCTGTGAAAGCAGAGCTAGGTCAAGTAGTGTGGCAAGGGTGTGTTCGACAACAAAGCAGCGTGAAAAAAATGGCCGTTGCTTTGGGGGCAGGCCGCCTCGAAAAGATCCGCGTTCACATTTACAGCTGATTATTGTTTAGCGTCGGCTACACATGTGCAGTGTGGCAGGTAGGGTTACTATTACCCTACTAAAGCACTATCTGTATGTACATATCATACTAACAAGAATAGTGGTGGCCGAACAAAGTCTAGCCTAACAAAACTTTGTCACAAATGCCTTTCGTTGGTCAAAATAAGCACCACATTCAAAAAGCGGCAATTATCTGCCAGTTTTGTAAAGCCGCGGTCGTTAAGTTCTCAGTTGTGGTACAGGCCCCTCGAAAATTCCTTCAAGATCTAATCTTCAAACCTCCCAAAATGGGCAGACAAAATATTTGGCAAACTCCTAAAGTACCGGCAGCAGCACCGATGTCCAGACGAAAACATACAGTTGCTTACAACACATTATCTCTGAGGCACAAAATGCAAGCCTGAAAGGAACTAGATTTATAATCAGTATGCTCGGAAAGCAATACGTGAGCACCAAACGTCGCGGATCAGAGTAGGGATCGACTGGAAGATGCTTTTAAGGCATCTGCAGTTAGTTAGAAATCTGGGTTCTAGAGCGCGGCCTCCAGTACTCACTGCTTACTACTTTTATGGCAGTGGGTCATTACTGCCACCAAGCTGGCAGAGAAGACCTTATGCCTCTGCGCCACTTCGCATGCGACCTAAAGTTCGACCTGACCCCACCAATCCTCAACACCTTGCGCATACCATCCCTTCAGATTCGGAGCAACTCGAGGTCGAGCACTCAGAACTCAATAACCAGTTACTTGCGGACTTGACTCCTCTGAAAGAGCATGAGAGTTTGGATGGACTGCTGTATGATAATCAAGATGTGTCGGTTAAGGATCCCTTCGGTACGTGAAATTGCCATCAAATGAATGTGCGATAATGCTGAGTCGAGATTAGGCTTATATGAATATTTTCAAAGTCAAGCCACCAAAAATGCAATTGACCCCTCTCTGCCGCAGACGAACTCTGCGGTAGATCAGCTGCTGGAGGCTTTTGAGCCAAGTGCGGTTCATCAGTTCATAATTGACTCTATCGAGCAGGCTAAGGAATCACGCGAACATTGGAGCGATTTACGGACCGTTTTTGAGTATATGCAAACAAATAATAGCGATGCAGCGATTGTCGTATCAGCTAAGTTATCTATGGAAGCCTTTACGGACTTGTTTACGATTTCATCGCGCTTGTCCAATGGCAGAGAATTCTCTTGCATGACGAGATTGATTGGAGACGTCTTCTATATGGCGAACAAGGTGCGCCCTATTTCTGAGCAGCAACTCTCTCAGCAGCTTGACATGCGCTACATTTTAGCTCTCGCGGATGATAATGACGTGAATAATGCAATTCGTTTATGGCATGCTCGAAAGGCAGAACTGTCGGAAGAATATCGATGGTGGGAGTTAGGTGTCGAGCTGTATCTTAAGCGATCTGATATAGAAGGTGCGCTAGGTGCGGCGCGAGAGTTGATGAATAAATTTGGTCGGATCTCCACTTATGCGCGCATGATTCTCTTTATCAAGTTTTGCCAAATGGGACAGCTGGAGCTCGCTGAGGGAGTGTATCATGAGATGATTGCTAGATTCATCGAAATACATAGTAGAGTCGAGGAGCGCGACAAAAGGGACAAGATGAAACAAAATCTCATTAGGACTTTGGTCAAATGTGTTCGCGCTGCGCTGGACTCTGGTCACACGAGTCTAGGCTATGAAATTATCAACAAGATTGAGGAGTTGGGTGGCAAAACTGATGGAAATATTTCTCTTATGATCATGGATCATCTTACGCGGAATGCGATTAACCAAGTTCTTGACGATGCGCAGATACACAACCGCAGAGTAGGTCCGTCGACTGAAGTGATTGCATGGATTGGCAAGGTGGTCAAACAATCGCTGGCAGATTTCCCCGAAGCCGAGAGAAGTCAAGAGTTTTATCGTGTCCTGCTTAACCGCTTTTGTGAGTTGCGACTGGTCGACGAGCTGGTATTCCTCTTTCGAAGGATGATGGACGTCGGGGTTAAACCTACTACTTTCAATGTCCAATCACTGCTGCGAGTATTGCTTGAAAAAAATAGGCTTGAAGACGCACGGAAAATATTGAAGGTTATGGAGATCGTTAGGGAGCATGAATTACAGGGTCTCTCCATTGACAATCTTCCCATTACGCCACCGATTGCGGAGCATTATGGACTATTCCTGCAATACTACGCTAGGCGAAAACAGCCACAACGGTCTAGGGAAGTGATTGCACGCATGCAGGAATTGAAAATAAAGCCGTCTACAACCATTTTTAATGCCATAATGGCCGACGCTTTTCACAAGTATGATTTTGGCAAAGTGTGGTCTACATTCTTGATGATCCAGTCGTCAGCGTCTGAGGGTGCGCATCCAGATGCGCATACATATCAACTGCTTTGGCGATCAATGGACCGTTATCTGCGTGTGCGGGCTCGACTATACGCGCGGCATACTGCCACGAAGCGGCGCGCAGAGCTTAACAAGAAATTGTCAGGTGATTCTGACGGAATTCCACTTGACAATATGCGAGAAGTATTAGTCGGGATGATGAATAACAGCAAGTGGAAACCCAGCTTGGATGTGTATGTTTACGTTATACGCGCGCTATTTTTCTCAGAAGATGTTATGGCTGGGCTTTGCGTGCTAGAAATTTGCTGGCGAGTCCACCAATTCAAAATGTCTGAAGAAATTGCGATGATAGTGATTGACAATCTCTCGGCGATCGTGTTAAACCCTCGCTTGGGATTCAACAAAAAAAACGTATTCAGTCCAGCTGTTGAAAGAGAAAATTTTGAACAGCCACCAAGTACTTTACACCCATCCGACAAAAAGAGTTTTCTCAAATCGATCATTGTCGGCGACTTGTTACAATTGTGCCTCAATCGCGAGAACTCACATGACGTTAATTGGGACGATCTCATTAAGTTAGTGTTTCTTTGGATCAATAAGGTGTCTTTCGAGACCAATATTATCGTATATCAAAACGATCTTCAATGCCTCAGGAAGCTTCTAGGATTAGATGATGCATAACGAAGCCATGTGTATCTCTCTGTACATTCAATTTGTAAATATCTAGACCGTCGGAATTTGTTGAAAGTGAAGTTGTGATATTTCGAACGGTTGGTGTGTACTATAGGGGCAGGCGTCTTGTATCTTTCACATATTGTATATATCAATGCCAATATCCAGTATATAATTACTATTCATGATCCTCCTCGGTTAGTCCAGGACAATTCTGATCCAGATCTACTGGGTCTTCATATTTACATCCGCACCAAAAACAGTAGTAATACTTTTGCCGCAAGTATTGCAAAACTACCTCCAATTTTTTAGCTGACTCTAAACTGTTGAAGGTCTCTAATTCCTCGTCCATATAATCCTCAGGAACAAACTCCTCCACTCGTGATTCCAGGTTTACTGGCTCATCAGCATCTACCGAACTCGGCCGATCTAGAATTCGACTGCGTAAACGTTTCTCATAATCAGCATTTTGTCTCTCAACAACAACTTCTCGCCATAAAAAGTTCACGCTGCGAAGCATCGGTACATCCAACTCCTTATATTCTCTACTATTCGGTCCCGCGCTGGCACTGTTATGTGAATACAGAATTGATTCGAGTCGTGGATCAATCGAGATGTCAAGCTCCTGGCATATATTCTGAGCTTCACGAAGTTGTCCTAATATTTTCTTTTCAAGTTGTTCCTCGCGCTTTCGATCGATGAATGACTGTTTCTCTGCTTGCGCCATCTCTTGCGCTCGCTTGGCTTCGGATTGGATTTGTTCACGATGTGCCGAAGCCATACCGATACCACCGCGACCTAGATTTTCGTTATTATCGATGATTCTCATGAACGGAAATTAAATGGCAAAATTAATTTTGAAAATTGTACCGTATTTAAGAACCGGTCGCAAAGGCTCGTGCCGCACATCATCGCCGGTTTTTCCAAGACCCTGTCCGGGAATGAACCCCATTTTCTTCATTATTGCTAATGCAATGTTATCATCACCACTACTTTCTTCCACGTCTTTAGCTTTTTCGTCAGCAGCGAACAGTGACGTGTCGAGACCGCGTTCCAATTTCTCTCGTTGCACGACCAACGGAGGACGTGCAATTGATTTCGCTTCTTGCTCCCTAAGAGCGCGTTTCCGCCGTTCATAATATGTTGTGTCAGATACATGTTTCTGCGGCAAATCTGGAATTATCATTTTCATGTAATCTTCTTCTTCTGACGAATCGTCCTTGTTGCGGTTCGCACTAGACTCAGGCGGCGAATCGTTTTGGTTATCTTTGGCCTCATCCAGTTTCTGGTCTGGGACAAATATGGGCCGATATCGTTGAACACCTTGAGTACCGTTCACTTTGTCACCGTGTCCTTCCTCATCTATCTCATCTGTAACTTGGCCCACCGGATTCTCGTCCTTGCGATGGCGTTCTTCCCCACGTTTCCTCCTATCGTCGCTGTCGTTGTCATCGAAGAGTGACCGCCTTGCAATTAGCTTCTGTCGCTTTTGCGGTCTTGAGAACTGAATCTGCATATCGTCGGCTATCCTGAATGACTGGCACGGTGATATTCGCATACTATTCGTAACCAATCGTAAACTGTACGTAGCAGGTTCCGATCACCGACAATTATTTGGGCTTAGGGTTTTGTCAACCCACCCTGGACCTTGCACGGTTTAGGTATAACGGTAATGGCAATCATGTGACCATCGAATAGTCATATTCCCGCTCTAAATCTAAGTTATAGGTACGGACATTATTGCACGTCATTTTGCGGTATTTGGACTTGGCTTTTGATTTGTTGCAGCAATGCAGGTAATTTGGACCTATATACTATATGACGCTCTTTGTTTGCTTTGGCCTGGAGTCGCTGAATAGCTACTTGATTTCTTTCCAGTATCGATATTTTCTCGGAGCTTGCGAGACATCCAATCGTGTGGTTTTGCCGACGGATTTTACTTTGGGAGTTCCTCCTAATTAATGTCTGTGAATTCATTCGCTTTGTCGTTGCTCCCATAGCAGCTGATCCAAGGTAGATTCACCGCGTTCTGAACTCGCCGCATCTTCACTACATCATTCACCGCAATTACTCCCTGTTTCTTAAGGTCTGCGCGCTACTACTGCTAACTGGGAGGTCCGGGACCAGGGAATAATGATATTCGCGTTCTACACTGGTAGCAGCACGGTACCAAATATACATACGTAACAAATCAACTGCGACAGCGGCATCTGAACAACCATTCCTCCGGGCCAGTAGGTGGCTTGGCTGCAAGAATGAGCTAGTTAGAGGCTGCGAGGATGATGTGGTGTCTGCATAAATTTTTAGTTTTATTGTTACTCGCTAGAGAGTACTGTAACAATCCAAGAAGTGGCTTGCAAACACAATGGTGAGTTTATCAGAAGCTTCGATGTCAACTGAACCCTTACTTATTAGAGCACGATATCTACCTGGAGTTGATAGGCGCAGGCGCACATGGAGATTAAGAGCCAATGATAAGCAACTCCTTATCGCTGTTGGGTGGGGCGCAATCGAAAATCGGTATATCTGACGCTAGTCCCGAAGAGGGATAGGATAAATTCTAACCTCAATCGACATGGCCTTGTTTCGCGTTCAGGGCAAAGTTTGCGCTAACCGGACTGGGTTAGTGCAATATTTTCTACACCGCACGCATGTGTGCGGGCAGCGCGCATAGTGGCCGCGTATCTGTGGTCTCTTCTCTGAGCCCCGGGAACCGCGCTGAATCAAATTTTGATCATACAAAATAATACTTTGAATGACTGTCCGCTTACTGTAGGGCCGCGTTATCAGCCTTCGCTCATCACTCTCTCTGCCATCTTCCCTCCCCCTTGCTGTCCAGTGTTCAAAAATTTCCCTCCTTTTTCCTTTCTATTGTATTTGCATGCATTTCTATTCGTAATTGAGTAATTGCTCAGTCAATTGGACCAATAGAAGTGCATTTGTATTTATCGGCACGGTTTATATCTCCTACGAGACGACATTGTTTCATCGAATCCTGGGATATTATGGCTTCTCAAACTCGACAGCAACTATAAAGAATCACACTAGCATTTCTATATTTCAGTAATTATACTCGCTCTTCTCGTCTTCGACACCTTTTGTCTTCTCTATTTTCAACCGGTGCATTTCCACATCTCCAACATGCCAAGAACGTCACATAATTTCATGTCAACCACTGGCGTATTAGTCGCAACATTATTCCTCGTGGAGTCAGTAACAGCAGGCTCAGGAGCACCGTCGATGCTATTTTTCAAACGCGGCGCAACTGCAGAGGGCGCTTCAAGGTTATCATTTCTGGAAAATGACAAATTCAAGGAGCCACCATTATTGCAGAACGGCCATAATGAATTTATAAGCGACGTGCGGCGGCGATTGTCGTTTGAATTGGACGAGAGCAGGATCGCGTATTGGTTAACAGGACTTTCAAATGCGACTGTCGAGACTGACGACGTATTTGAGATGGATGTCGAAGTAGATGCAGAAAATGGGGCGCAATATGAACGGAGTTGTATCACCGCTAAGAACGATATCGCTTCTGATAGCATACCACGGCCTAGTAGGACCAGTGTGTATGCCGACAGACCATGGAGCGGGAAAGAGATTGTCTTGGATGAGATGCAAATTGAGAGCGTCATGTGCCGAGTGCCTATTGAGACGGGAGGAACAGCGAACGCTGAGTGCGAAGTAGATGATCACGAAGAGCCTGTTTTGGAGAGGAAAGTGGTAACTGCGAGTGGTAGCCGAGCAATTGTAGGTGGGCGAGCAAGTCGCGATACCAGGTTTCGGAGAAATCCGCGGCCCACTAGCGGTGTTCGTCCAACTTCGAGCGAATTGTATGTTGAAGTTGTATTGTATTTATCAATGGAATGGTATGAGCTAACCTTTACGGCTACAGACTGGACGACAGCCCACAGAAAGACGTTCACTTTGGCTCAATGGCTACTGTTGCACCACGGTCGCCGTCCAACAAGAAAGGCCACAACCGTCCGCACGCCCCGCGGATAACGAGTTCTCCTTTAGCAGATGCACATCTGGAGGGTTCGCATGCTTATGACACAACTGATGAATCTGCAGTCGTCTTCGACAAAGACTCGGTAGTTCTAATGAAAATCTACGGTATCATGGAGTCTGTAAGCGACACTCTCGATGAGCGGTTATCAGACTCTGGAATCGCTGAAAAATTGCGAGAATTACCAGCACTGTGGGAACATTATTCAAATCAGGCCCACGCATACTTGAAGTCGCCGAGTAGTCAATCGCTAGGACAACGGGGATCTCTAACCATTCGCACTCCATGGACTGCGGCGCGGCTGTTATTGGCGGACTGGATCGACCGGTACCCTGCCGCAATTATGCTTCTCGGTCTACTTTTAATTATGTGTCTTTTATAAGTTTTTTCGTTACGAATAATAAAAGCTATTCGAAAGGTGTGTTTACACTAATAATTTCTAATGTGTATATTTATCAGGCAATTTCTGGGAGGTATCATGAATCGTTTGTTTTTTATGGTTGGAGAAAGAATATGTTGTAGTCAGCATGCTTGTCAGTGGGATTCTCGGATTAACTTAATGAGGTTGGGATGAGATGCATGGGGATCGTGTACGTTTAATTTGTAATATTTAATGCCTATTGATAACTTCTCATAATATCTTTAATGTGAGTTGGCAGTGTTTTGTGGCAGAAGACGAAAGAATCGAAGTTGAATTCAGCATGTCGTAATAGACGAAGTATGATTGAATATGTAACTGCATTAGATTACAAGAATTTCCAAGACAGATAGCAATTGCTTGTAAAATGCACAGACATCGTAATATTTTTTTCGGGAGGTCAGCGACTTATTCTTCGGACTTTCCCCACCAAAAAGAACGAATAACTTGTGTGGTGGAAATGATTGTGAGGTCACGGAACCTGAACCGACTACTTATCGATTAGGAATGGTTGCATGTCTTTATCGCAACCTGCCCGGCGGGCAAGCGGCGACTCGAGTCGCGATGGTGGGCACGGATCGCTTACTTACACTCTCCAGTAGACCTAGTGCTCGATATATCTATTCCTCCACCCATTCCTTCCAGCTTATTTTCAACCCAAGTTATACTGTCTTGTTCTTGCGCAACAGCTCAATTGCTTGTCTTCCAAATCCAATCACAAATAATTAACAATGGCTGATGTAAGAGTTTCTCTAGTTTTCATGGATCTCTGACCGATAACCACGGCGATCGGGGTTTGTCAGCGTTAAATGATACTAATGACCTTCACTTATAGCTCTCTTACATCTCCACTCTCCCTTCTGCCAACCAGGCCCTTTTCCATGCTAAGATCGCGAAGAAATACAGGTATGCATTGACGACTTTTGTGTCTATATTGCCAGCAAATTGGCTTGGGATACTGCGCTGGTCAATATATTTCAAACCTCCGCTCTCCGCTGAATGCTAACTTTTCCAGCTTTGCCGACATCGCCGAAAAGATCGGTCGCTCAGAAACCTGGGTTGCCGCCGCTTTCTACGGCAACATGCCTTTTGCCCAGGAAGACATTGACGGCCTCGTAAAGGTCCTAGAGATCGACCCGGTCGCGATCGAGGCTATCTCTCCTGCAGTGAACTACTTCCCCGATCGCGCGTCTAAATTCGAGACCCCCCCACGTGACCCTACTATCTATAGATTGTACGAGATTGTGCTCGTGTACGGATATGCTTTCAAGTCCATCATTGCAGAGAAGTTCGGTGATGGTATTATGTCTGCTATTTGCTTCACTAGCAAGATCGAAAAGGAGGTCGATGCAGATGGTACCTGGGTCAAGGTAGGTCCCTACCTACTTCGAAGTCGATGGTTCCTGATACTCACTCGATTTATAGATCACCCTCCGTGGCAAGTTCCTTCCTTATATCAAGTACTAAACTGGACTCTTACTCGGTCTACAAAAAGTTAATAAGGATTTATTTTGTATGAAATATTTGGAAGTAAACTTGTTATATTGGTAATAAGATGAATGAATTGATTATTTTTTTAAAGGTACATTACAATGCAGTAGTCTAATACCGCAGCACTTCAATTGATTTTTAATTGGGAATGTACTAAATAGTACTGCTGAAAACCAGACGTTATATGTATACATTTCACACGACAGTACTCGTCGTCGTAATTACCTAATAACAGATTGGAATTTACTTGAACAGAATCACTTTCCTGTCAATCGGTTGCATAATGGCTTCCTAATACAGCGTCCAATACAGCGGATTGATGGTGTTTCGGTTAACTCGTCTTTCCAAGTAGGGTCGCAAACTTAGAGCGGCTTAGACCACTTAAGGTCCCACGTAACTAAGCTATTCTAATTGCTCGCTCGTTTGGTAGGTCTTTCATTAATGTTCGAGGATATATAAATGCAGCTTCGTCTTTAAGCCTGCACACGAACAAACTAAATCTTCTCACGTTTTTCTATTTACTACTTTCCAAAATGGGCAGATTTGGTACACTGCCGGAAGCGGTGAGCATCTAATGTCATCCTCTCATTTTGTGAAGATTGTTGCCTTCTTAGTTGGATCAACGACTTGATTCTAACGAATGGTCTTCTCCTCGCATCGGTGTGGCCACAGACGTGATGTCTGTCGCAAGAGTTACAATGAATATGGTAACGAAATATGTCTATCCGGGAATTTTACCCACTGGCTGTTATTAAAGGGTTATTAATGATGAATTTCAAACCGCCCTGGTCGCATATATAATATATATATATATATATATCACGCTTGAGCAGGGCGACTACTGTCTAAGTGCGACCGCTCATCTGGTTTGGGTACTTAGCAAGCTTGTTCTACCCGCCCAACCCGCTCAACAAGGTTAGTCAATTTACTCAGCTGCATTAATTCACAGCATTAAGTGTCGCTCAAAGCTCTAATGTCATATGCAAAAACAGTTCAGTGATGATTTTTCATTTACGGTTACACCCATGCTGCACTAAATCAAGTACATCCGCCGATCAAGGTGCAATCCGTCATAATCATCATGCGGAACTGCACCGATCGAACTAACATACTTCCCATACACGAAAAACTCAAACACATCAAGCCCAACAGTGGCATTACTATCAACAGCCCATATCTGCAGACCAACGACGTTCTCACCATTAGTGTTGATAATGCCTGGCGGAATGGGGAATTCCTCTTGTGGTCCTATGTCGCTGATATATTTCCCGAATTGCCAGCCGTTGATAAAGAGTTCCACGCGTACGCCGGAGGGTTGGCCTGCACGCATGCGGATGCCGAGTGGCACATCAAGATTGTCGGGGACGGCAATTTGCACGACTGTCCTATAAAACCACACTCCCGCACCTGGTTTGGGAGATTGTGGGCGCATACCGGCTAACTGGTTTAAGTATGGAGTGGCAGACGGCCACGATGTGTCGTCAAATTTCGGTAAGTGTGCACCGATGCGTTGCGCGTATATGCCACCTTCATTATATGGTGCTCGTAATAAATCATCGTAGCTTTCCCCGCCTGCGTTACCTTGCAATGTCCACTGTGAGAACTCGCATTTGGCATCTGGCTTATCTGGAATTAATTGAATAAGACGAATTCCACGTGGATACAATGTCGAGTGCGGATCGCGCTCTGTGACCCCATTGTCTTGTTCGTATCCCATCCGATCTGCCAATATCACGAGAACGTTCTCCTCCTCTTTTGAGAGCAGCGTCTCTGGAAATATAACTTTCTGCTGAATCCAACTCTTGTGAGGTGAGCCACGGTAAGACGTCAAATACTCTCCATTCAACCATGCCGTAAACCCATACGCAACACCGCCCCAGATTTGCATCTTCACCCCTTGCGCATTAACCCCAGAAAACCGTCCACGGTAAATCACAGTGCCGACATGGAACCCGTACTCGCCGGGGTATAGAACCGGGAAAGTCTCAGGCGGGTACCACTTGTTCGTCGATTTCAGCTTGTTGGCAACAGTCCATTTTGAGTCGTCGTACTTCTTGTGGACCTCTGGAATAGCATCAATGCCACGCCATTCGGCCTTTCTCAGATCTGGGATTCTAACTTTTGCAAGATCGTTGTTTGGTTTTGGAACTCTGAATGTGCGCGACATGAATTTCGTATGTTGGGCATGCACGCGCTGGCCGTTCCACTTGATATTCTCGAATGACGAGTCCACGTAGAGTTCCACAACGTCGCCGACATTACTTTCCATATCAATATCACCGTATATATTCAATGTTTTGCCATGATCCTCTGACGTCACGTTCCGGACAAGATACGGGCCAATAACAATAACTTGTCTATTGGGCAGTGTATTTGGATCAAGGTCAGCCGCCAATGCTGGTGCCCACACATTGTAAATATCCGGGCGATTGAACAACACCAAAATATAATCATGCGACTCAACAACAGCCCTGCTTTCCCCGTCCAGAATAGAAGTAACGCGCAAATCATTTGTTTCCGTAGCAGCTGACGTGACACGATAATTGAGGGACGCGACATTACCTCTGATATTGTAGAACTTGAACGGCACATCACCATGCTGTTTGATACAGAACTCGTTCAGGTCTTCAAAGTTGCCGTACATGACCAAAATAGGTTTTTCGTCGACAATCGTCCAGGTGAAGAATTCCATAGTCGAGTATCCGAATCGTAGTGGCCCTGCCTCGTAGTCTGTGACAATGATTCGGGATTCGCGTGATCGTAGAGTCAGTGAGCCTTTGGATGGAATTTGAATCTCGCCTTCAGATAGCGTGCGGACGTTGAGTCGATATGCCTTGCCATACCTTGAATTTGTGTCTCGTGAACGAACAATATAGTATCCCGTTAGAGAGTGCGGATCGCGGAGCTCTGTCGCAAAGACGTCGTTGCTATCTGTGTACGCGTACGTGTCGCTGTCGGCAATGAAGTCCGCATTGAGAAGCGTTGGAGAACTCTTGACGAAGGTCCACAGTAATTTCGCCTCACTGGAGCATTTATTAGACAAAAAATATAAAATTGAGTAGAACACGCACTTGGCCTTGTCTCTGACGATTCTGGATTCACTGATGGCAGCACCATAGTCATACGAAGTATAAACTGACGGACTGGCTAGACCTCCCCAGTTCGTGCCGCCATATGTCATGTAGTGCGACATGACTGTAAACTTTTGGGCGATATTATTCTTGTAGAAAACGTTCGCAAATTCTGGGCCGGTCATTTCCATGCAATTGTCGTACCCAGCGCCTCCCCATGCTACCTTCCATTAATAATATATTCTGATCAATAAAAGCAGAAGAACTTACAATCGTAAGCACCGCCTTGAAATTCCGGAGTAAAATTAGGCGTGTCCGCAGAAACGTTGGCTAGATATTCACGATAATTAGTCTGGATATAGAAGTTCGACATTGGATCGCGACAATCAAATCCCTAGAACTAAGATTAGCGGCAGCAAATATTGCGTGCAAAGGTCGATCACTTACTCTGGGATATGAATCAAGTCCATACAAGTCGACAGCAGAAAAATTCTTCGGGGTAAATGATTTGAACATATTCAAGTCATTATGAAACTGCGGCCAGTTAATTACATACCAACAAATAAATTAAAGAATGCTCACAATCGGAACAACGATTCCCCATTTTCTGGCTCCATCAGAGAGATCCCGCATGTACTTTCTCGCAGAGGGATATATGTCCGACTCCATGTACTCGTTCTCAATCTGAAGCGCGATAACAGTTCCACCTCTATCAATTTGATTTCGCGCGATGATTGGGATTATCTCGCTCCAATAGTTCTGCCAAGCTTTTGAATACGTTTGCTCGTCGGTGCGCACCTCAATGCCTTTCTTTGTCACTAGCCAGCTTGGAATACCACCCGCCGACGTTTCCGCGTGAATGTACGGCCCAGGTCGCGCTATGACATAGAGACCAGCTAGCTTTGCGGCGTCTAGCATGGCTTGAATGTCGCGTCCGACGCCATGGAATATTATCTTGTCTTCTGTGACGGAGTGAAATCCCCAGTGGAAATATATCGAGACTGCGTTGTGGCCTGTAGCGCGCATCTTCTGGAATATGTCCAGAAATAGATGCTGTACTGGTATGCGCCTATATTCAGATTAGAATTTGAAGCAGACATGCAAAATGGCCAGGATGTACCAGTAGTGGAATTCGCCGCTGATAATGAACACGGGCCTGTGTCGAATAATCATGGAATTTTTATCCCTATACCGTATTGTTATTTTATATCAAATACCGAGCTACTGATTAATACGCACCATTGGACTGCATTGGTTAAACCTGTGCTCTTGATGGCACTGACTGATATGCCAGTAATGCCGTTCTCATAGAGACTAACACTTTTGACTGCCAGATCATCAACGCGCAAGATCATATACTGGACCAAGCACAGCATGAAAATAAAGCACGAGAGTAAGACGACTGTAGCTCGCCGCCGACTTTTTTTTCCCACTTGAGCTTGGCTGAGGCTCGATTCGTCTACAGAGAGACGACTTGGCGTTGACGGACGAGTCGTCAGATGCAGTGATGACTTTGAGCTACCATGGCTCGGATGAAATGAACGAGACAGGCGCGGTGTAGCTTCCGTCCCCATCGATGAAAGAGCACAATATTGTACAAGGACCAGGGACCACTATTCAAAAATAAATGCTCCGAGATGAAGACTGCGAAATGAGACGACGTATAAATAACGACAAAATAGTAGGAAAGAACAGGAGCGAGTCGAGGTCAAGGGAAGACAGTATATCAAAGTAGATGGGCAACAGCTAAGCCGTATAATATAAACCGAAGATCCAAGAGAAAAACAGAGATTGTGGCCTGGGAGCGTCGGACAAGCGCGCACGGCCCAGCCAAAATACCAGCAGTTAGTTGTTCCTTGTATTTGATAAAGTCGACGGCAGGCGACTCCGGATAACTCTACGCCTCAGCAGCGGATCAGTCCGAATGCTGACCAGGTCAACTTCCAGCCAGTTCAGTTCACTGAGCAAAATGCGAACAGTTCAGTAGGAATTAAGATGAATCATGAATCAGAATATACGAGTAACAAGGTTTCCCTTTGACAAACGTTTTACGTTTGTGTATAAACGCAAAAGGGCGGCCCGGTAAGTTGTTGTCCGTGACGTCGTCGATGCGGAGTCCCCGCCGCCCCGCCATCGCCCCTGCCAAAAAAAATAAACTTCTCGACCGTGCTTAGATTTTAGCTGATATATCCGTCACATTGCAACGACTTAAAAATTAAGTGGAACCTGTCAAAACTAGCGCTTTCACTAATTTGTTAGTTGCGCAGAGCTTTATGGTACAGCAGCGACCTATATGTTGTCAGGTAGTCCGATCTGCCCCTGATGGTTTATGCTGAAGAATTCGACGAAGAAATTCCATCTGCTCAATATCAGTTACCACTTAAGCTCCAAGTACCCTACCTTAAGAAAACCACATTTCATCACGGCAGCTGATAGGGTGGACCTGCTTAGGCCAAAGTAGGGCTGGACACGAATACAATTTTCTCTATTTCGCATTCGCATTCGCAATTCGCAGTATAAAGTTTTATTCGCAACGAATAAAATGTCGGCTGCGAATGCGAATGGTTGCAGTTGAGAGGCTGTTCAACAGCGGAAGGGATTTGCTGGCCTAAGCAGACACTCTCTAAGTGCAGACACCATGAGGAAGCTTGTTTTGTTAAGGGATATGTACGGCAACGAGGAAGGTTTTTAATGTATTTCTTTAAATTATTATATTTCATATGTGCGAAGAAGCTTCATTGGTTGAGGGATATGTTGCAACGAGGAAGGCTTTTTTAATGTATTTCTTCGATTATTGTTAAGGTGTATGTACGCCAACGAGGAAGTTTTTTTAATTAACTATTATGTTTTATATGTGCGAATATTGCGAATACTTGCGAATAATTTTTTTTTATTCACATTCGCATTCGTAAGCATGAAACATCCAAATATTCGCATTCGAATTGCGAATATTCGTACGAATGCGAATATATTCGTCATTCGTGTCCACCCATAGGCCAAAGTAAATAAATGCTGAAAATATTTAAGTCCGCTACCATTATTTGTACAAAAAAAGTAGTACGTGAGTATGGGTCTCGTCTTATCAATTGGCAATTCGACTAAACTAAAATAACCCGAAATGCAAAACTGCAATGCCAGTCTATTACTTCAATGTATACATTATCTGGCAAGGTAACAAGGAAAACAAAAGGAAAATATCCTTGTCCGGATTCAGCTAAGCCAGTGAAAGGAAGCAAGTTGGAATAAAAAACGAAGACCGGTGCAAAAAAAAAAAATGTGCTCTAGGTGGGGATTGAACCCACGACCGTCGCGTTCCTCACACGACCGTGACATCAAGTATAGATGCCGTAATACAGCTATAAGCACTAACAACTTTGTTAGCCCAAAAATCAACAAACTCTATCTCAGTAGAAGGGGTTAAACTAACCGATGCGCTAACCTCTGCGCCACTAGAGCCTTCTACGATTTCTCTAGACAAAACTTCCGTGTTTAGGGCCATCCGTCAACGCACGTGACTCGGGTACATGTTGGTTTTAATATGCATTAATGTTCACTGGCTGACGGGTTCGAATGGTCGCTGATCCTCAGATAAGTGTTGCCCTGTTGTTGTCTCCAGTGCGCCAAACATCAGTTGATTTGTCGGAAGTAATTGCTGATAGCGACGGCGAGGGCCCCGAATCGTGCTGTAGGAACTAGTATCCACGAATGTCTGGTGGAAGTTGTCGGAGTTATTGGTATTGCTTTGGAAACGAGCCATTGCGATATAATTTAGATATAGAGTCGTTGAATATCGAAAGTCGTTTTGGAATGCGACAGGGTTAAAAGTGGTGGGACTGAGCGCAACGCGAATGTCCTTTCTTTCTTGCCTCAGCATGCAAACGCGTGGCCGACGCGTGTGATTAGCGGCGTTGCCCAATTGAATATTTTGGCATGGACATGGTACTTTGGCAAAGGTTTAAGGCATATACTGGGCATGGAATAATTAACGATGGTATTGGAAGTTAACTTTGTGTCAGCGCCGGACAAGGTTCGCCAAATGCTATGCCTTCCCCCTGGCTGCTGCGTCTACATGTATTAACTTTTCTCGAGCAGTATGCCAAAGCGTTGGGCTATCGAGTTCGCTCCGATTATGACAAAGCCACTCCAAATTTTTACCGAAAGTGTAGGATTCTCGAATGACTTGCACGGGTGCGGTTTAAATATCCCAATTTACGAGACGTGTAAGCTGCCTGCGTCCATCTACAGCGACCATATTTCGGGCTATTGTGCATTTAGAACATGGCAACGATACCTATGGGATATAATGCATCCTAGGACACATTACTATAGTACATATCTACAAACGTAAACAAGGAAACACGCCTACATGCATACGCATCCATTATTTTCTAATAATCATCCTCGCCAAAGTCATCACCACCATTATTTCCTGCGGCAGAGGCCTGTCTCTGATAAAACTCACACACCTGCTCCGATGTGGTAGCCTGTTCTGGGCTCTTATCGTCTCTGATACGGATGAACCGTGGAAACCGCAGCGAAACACCTTTGTTCCTGCCAATTTCGTCAATAGCGGCACGATAGACTGGCGATAGCGACAGATCGGCGGCGAGGACCTCCCACACCATAGTAGGTTCAAACCACACATCCGGTGCGTTGGCATTCGATTGGGTGTAGGAGTAATAGGACCGCGGCTGAGCAGTAGTTGTTTCGGATAGCTTCTGGTACAGCGTATCTAGCATCTCTTCGGAAAATCCTGTGCCAATCTTGCATATGGTCTCGTATTCTAATAAAGTCAATCATCATCCTCCCATAATCAAATTATTTTTGATTTCACCGACCTTGAGAATCCGGATTATAGCACGCGAGCAAAAAAGCGCCGTACCAATTTGTCCGCTTCCCACGTCCGTAAAATGCTCCAATAACTACCAAATCCAGCGAATCGCCCACTCCGGTGAGATAGTCCTTCTTAAGTTTCAACCAATTTCGACTTCTCTTGCTTGGCTCATATCCACTTTCGTCGCCATCTAGCATCTTAATCATCAGCCCCTCACAGCTGTCTTTGACGCTTTGGTCTAAGAATTCTTGGATCTCATCAACGTTTATGCCATCCATATACTTTGCGAATGTAAATTCGCCTTCGACTTCGTTGAAGGACTCGTGAAGAAGTTTGCGTCGCTCAGAGAGTGGTGTTTGTAGTAAACTCTGAACGTGATCAGTCAGTCTCGTTACTTGCAACGCATCCATTTTACATACCTTTCCGTTCGCATAAAGCATATCAAACGCAAAAATACAAACTCGAACTTTGATATCGCCTTCCTGAACATCCTTTCGCTTTCGCGTGGATAGTACTTGGAAGGGCAAAATCTTCTTAGCGTCTCTATCCCATGCCACAGCTTCGCAATCTAAAACAAAGCTCTTCGTCTCAGGTTTTATAAATCTCCCGATCGCCGACACAATGTCGGGATACTTGGCAGACATGTCTTCCGAATTCCGGGAATACACGTGGGAATTGCCGTTCCCGAGATAATGAATCTGGGCTCGCTCGCCATCATATTTGTATTCGCAAGTATATTTCTGCTCTTGGAATCGATCAAGAACTTCAGTGATTGACTTCGTCGGTTTGGCTAGCATAGGCTTGAGTGGGACGCCCGGTGTCAATGCGCAGCTTTCGCGCAATTTCATGATACCATTCTTCACGATTGAAGGGATAATCATGTCATATGTCGGCATTTCACTAGCTTCGTCAACACATGTTCGTCACTGTTCTACATGCTATTATGACCTTACCTGTAAACAGCTCGCAAAATCGCTTCAGCGCTGACCACATTCGTTGGACTGGGCAATTTACCCTTCTTTTGTGCTTCCCACGCGACAACGGCCTGCGCTAAACTACTGAGCACAGTCTTCTCTGCCAAATGTATCCTCAACTTCCCCTCCAAGCTACGCACGAGGTACTTCGCTTCATTTCCCTGACACGCCGACAACATCTTATTGATTATACCGACCTTCCGAGACTGGCTCTGTGATCCCGTAATCATCGCAATTTCTTTGAGATTCTTGAAGACACCATCGACGGTGAGTGGCTTCGGTTTAAACATTGTCGGTTGGTTCATTCGTGAGTTTTGCGCGACTGTGCCCAGGTCTCCGGTTTTTTGATAGTCGGCTTTGATTTGAGCTTGAGATCGGCCAGTGCATTCCCCAATCGCTTTCATCAAAATAGATTCTCCGAGACCAATTTCGATGCCCTCGTAGTCTGGGGATAGGCGATTGATAAACAAATACACGACTTGGAGGAGTGAACTGGGAGTGAGGGTCAGTACTTCCTGGAAAAAAGCAGCGCAGTAGGATATAATTTCAAGACGCTTGGTTGTCGCTTCAATTTTCTCAAATGTGGCGCATAAAGCAGCGTAAGGCACAGGTGAATTTGGCGGCCATTTCAATTCTTTGGAGAATTCGTTCTTAGCAAGAGGCCTGTGCATCGCGTTAGCATATCGTAGCCCGTGAGAGTGAATAGGACTTACAATTCCTCTTTGATTTCGTCTTCGCGGAGTGCAGGCTCTTCTTCACTAGCCTCGGCCTCAACAGATTCTCCAGACGAAGATACTTCCGCCTTAGTAGCTTCGTCACGATTCATCTCCAATGCTACTTCATCATTATTCTGCTCCGAGAGAGCCTTGCTTTCCACACCACTACCAGTGTTCCCACGGTTCTTCTTCGGCAAACCACCGCTCTCCGATTCACTACCACCCCCAATCCGACTGCCCCTACGCTTCCTTCTCTTCGTCCCCTTCTCGTCCTGATTTCCACCCGATCTCGAAATCGGCGACGACGGCGGCGAGCCATTAACGGCTTTCTGTCCCGGGGACGAACTCAAACCGTTCTCCTTTCCGACCGAATCCGGTGTAGAAGAAACCTCATTCTTGTAAATTTTCATATCATCGCCGTCATTCTCATCTCTTCTATTCTCATGGCGCGTTGATGTTGTTGGGTTATCATTAGATATCATCAAAGTTGTTTGGCATTTGGACTTCGACCCAGCCGGACGCGCAAAAAAGCGTCTATATTTATCAGCGCTAAGTACTTGCGATCACTGTAAACACCTGAATGAGAAATAGGATACCAACGTCAACGTCTGCTGCGAAGGCTGTACAGGAGCCATGAATCCCACTCTCGACGCTCGGAATATCAGTAACCTTGGATTATTTAATACTCGGGTAGTTGTAAATGATCTGACGCGCCAGGCGCTCTTCCAACGGATATACCGAAAACGCGTTATATGCGTTGCGGTGCGTAAGGGCTGGTGCCCGTGGCCTGGAAAACACACAATTGAAGGTACTTGCCAAGGACTTCAGTCGACGGCGAGCGGCGTACCTGATAAATCCCGATACTCAGCGAAACATATAACACAATAGCAGTTGCTGTCAGCAGAGGGTATAACGAACTGGAGTATGACGAATTTGATGTCTGGTCTCGCAGTCATGAGGTTGGGCAGACCTGCACAAGCGTGACGTAAATTGTAGGCACACGACGACGAACGCGTTCACGTGTGCCAAACACGCCGCCGCGTTTCAGTTTAAACGCGTCCCGCCCGGAGACGTCCAATATTCTACTCTCCTCGAGTTACCAACATAAAACACCTAAATTTCGATCGATATCTCTATATGGTGCACGACGTTTTGCAATAATCTGAATGAGCTCTTTGTGGCATTAATTTTATCCGCGAACTATTCTGCTGTAACATGGCCGCACGCACGTTATTTCTATAACTTATAACAAAGCTCATTTATTACTTACATATCAACTATTTACAGATGTAACTGCATCTTGTTATGATCATATATGCTTCCATTAACTTTTAACCTAGATAGTGCAAAAGCACGCAGTGTATATCCAATAACAAGATGGAGTTTACATGTGGTATTCGTAGTCTTACATATATCTCGACCGAAACTTTAAGAAAAATTGACCTCCGAGATCCTTTGTGTACTATGCAGAAAGAATAAATAACCCAAAATGCACTATATGTATGAAAGAGCCAAAATTATGTATATACCAATCCAAAAAAAATCAAGATGAATTTAGACTACAGAGCCAGGAAATCAAAAATTTCCCATTCTTTGCTCGAGAGAACTTCCTCCCAAGAACAATTCTTCGTCCAAATCTCTTGCAACACGTCCTTCAGCATGCGCCAGCTGCCACAATGCGTGGCGATAAATAACTTATCCATTCTCGCAAGCGCAGCTCTTCTGTCTTCCTGCGACTTCAACTCGCAGCCGATGATGAACATAGGCCAGACCATTTGCCGGTCAGGGTCACTTCCGACTTCCATGATTGCGTGCAACTTCTGGAATTCTTCGACTGATTTAGCGATGCGACGTCCAGAAGGATCCATACCGGTCGACCGCAGTAAGAAAATTGAGGCTGCCTGGGCCCAACACTGTGTTCCAATTATGTGTTGCACATAGTTGTATGAATCTCTGCCATCCCACTTCATCAAGGTAGAGTAATTGCGAATGCGATTCTCTATCTCAGATGAACGGTTCTGGATTTCCGCGAAAGACATCGGCTCGGAATTGTACTTGATGTCGTGACGAAGGTGACACGTGTCTGAGATCGCAAGCATGAGCTCATCCGGACATCCCATGATGCCCTCCACACCCGAGTCATCAGTGCTGAGAGGGAAGAAATATGGCCCAGAGAGGTGAGGGGCTCGGTAATCCTTCGCACAAGCAGCAAGAAGAATGTCGTACCAAGCAAATATGCGGAAAAGGAACATGCCATTAGAAGCCGATAGGACATCCGCAGCCAGGTCGCGATCTTCAATAATTGATGAGAACGCCGCCAAATGGGATCTGACAGTAGCTGACTTGCCAGTATCCATAATCTGTACATGCGTTAATTAATTAATGGTATGTATTTTCAATACAGGCCTCATACCTCAAACGTGATTAAGAAGTAAATCACGGTAAGAACAGCAACACCGAGACCACGACCCATCTTTGGTTGATTGCGGATATTAGATATATTTGGAATACCCAAAGTAGTCTGCGTGCTACTAGATGCCAAGCCAGTAGATTGGGTTGTCAATGCTGTAGTTGCTGCCGTATTGGGTCCGACGCCAGACACGGCATTCAACACATCACCCAAAAATTTGAGAGTGCGCGAATGATATTCGAGACCAGTAGCATAGTATGTTTCGCTTTTGTGACGATTAGACAGGTGCAAGCTAGCCAGGCAGAGGAATGACGACAGCGCAAGCTCGTGCGTGCAGTACGTGATAGCTAGGCCAGCCAAAGGCGAATTGCTGAGATTGTCAAGTAGTGGAGTTAGGTCTGTGAAATAGTATTGCAGTAATTCCTGCTCGTCCGGTTTGATACTCCAGAACATGCCCAGGTCGCGAGTGACACCGGTTGAAAGCGACTGCTGTTGCTGCAAGTCCATGGTATTTGAAGGCGAGCCATAAAGATCTTGAATAAGTCTCCCGGCGGTGATGCCCGTGGGCCTGGGCTTAGCTGAATTGATATTGACAATTTCTTCTGGTTCGTCCTTATCTGTTGGTTCTTGCTTTATATCTTGAAAAGCGCTTGCAGGCGTCATCATAGTATCAGGTGTAGTGCCAGGCGTACTATGACTTGTCGACCGTGAGCTTGGAGTTGCGGGAGGCGGTTCTGTCTTGACCTTCTTCGCAGAAAAGTCTTCATCAGAGTTGGTGCGCTTCTTACGAGGTCGTTTAGCGCCATCGAAGTTGTTCTGGACCACAAACTTCAGCTCCCTCCCAATGGGCTTGGCTGTCACATCAGGAGTCCGGGGTTCCTGTTCTCCGGCCGCATCAGTCGAAGGAGTTCCAGGATCATGAGCACTGGCAGAGCTTCGAGCAGCTAGAGACTCTTTTAGTCGAGGACGGCGTCTGAAACCGACAACTGGACGCCCCTTGATGTCAAAATGCACACCACTGGCAACATGACGGCTATCATCCACATCAAAGGACAGTCGCAAGTCGTAGCCCTCGCACTGTCGGTTATTCTTGATGCAGTTCATACAGAAAGGTTTACCCTCATCACATTTTCTTCTGCGGGCCTTGCACGTCCAGCAGCCACTTCGCACGCGAACAATCTTCTGGCTTTGAGGTGGAGGAACTGGTGGAGTAGAGGAGGCTATGTTAATAGACGGCGCTTGCTGTAGGGTCATAGTCGTAGTCGGCGGAACTGTCGAACTCGCTTGAACGCTGCTTCCAGCGAACAATGGTACCTGGCCAAAAAGTGACTGAGGGAGTTGCGTATTAGACATGGCTGAGGAATATTAGATGTACAAATCAGCTGGACAGTGAAATCCCTAAGCCAGCAAGGTTGGCGACCAAAAAGTACTTTGCGATACTTAGTGCGTACGAGTAAGATAGTTGAGTATAAACCGGAAAACACGAGATTAACAAGCGCCCAACGTGGCAGTGGAGGTGGTGCGTAGAGGAACTGTGAAAAGTGTGACAATAATATGTCTTGTCAGAAAACCGTCGAGCAATCGATAGAGGGAGGATGGTGTCCGCCATGAAGAGCGCAAGCCTTAATGAAGGTTAGAGTTTCCAGTAGTTGAGAGAAGCCTCGCGTTGACTTCGGAAATATTACCAGCAATGCACACAATCGCTGTTTGATAACTATCGGTAGGTACAAACTGATAGATACAAATGCACAGGATTGTTAGGATGGGGTCGTAACTAAGCCAACAGTAAGCGAGACTTCACCCCGATAAGGAGACCCGCAACTGAGAATCAATTGGCTGGTGCGCCGAGCCGCATAGCTTGACACTGGGTGGCCTAGTGGGAGCGAATCACGCTGCGGCCGACCGCGCGCCGACGCACTGGCCGTCGGCCGCTTTTGGCAACTCATTAAGAAACCGAATGACACTATTGGGCAATTATATTAGTCTCAAAGTTAACTGGGCACGACAGCCTGCATGTCTCCACAAGGAAACAGCTCGAAAATCATTACGATCTGTGCCTTGCGTGGCTGTCGCCAGATGTGCACCGTGGCAAGATTACACTGTTTTGTACCGCCGGCTTTTGAATAAGCTTGACAATAGCGCACAGATCAATACTATCATCGTCACTGACCGCGTTGGGATCACGCTCGGAAACCCTGGTCCGACTGGTGATTGGTTTAGCTCCCCGCCTCTTTGATCACTAAAACATCTGCTAAGACTTAAAACCATACTTTCAGAACAGCTTGCGTGGAGGAAGTTGCCGATAGACAGAGTTTCTCGGGATCAATCTTGCGCGTCACCTTTTGACTTCCGGTGCTCCCCAAAAGCACTTCATGAGCGTTATGAATTACCTTCCCGGAGATATAAATGCGCTCATCGCAGGCATATCGGATATAAACATTCTGCGGATCGCGTCATCTTTATCGACGAGATTTGCAATTCGGCTGCTTTCGGAGCCAGAACAACTTCTCGACTGCTATTGTTGCAGTTCCAGCTGCTGGCGAGGTAGGGCATAAAGTCATATTTAACTTTAACGACTGTGCTTTCTGCGAATGCCGATTACATAATTGCAAATTTGCTTGAATTTCCACAAGCGAGTGAGCCACACAAGCGAGTGAGCCACGCCTGTAAACAACGCGACCACCCAACCTCCAATCATTAATGCATCCACCAATTGAAATTCAATCAACTGATTCTGAAGCCAGGATATCCTTGGCAATGCAAGCTATCGATAGAGGCCAGATTCAGAGCAACCGACTAGCTGCAAAGACGTACATGGTCGATCG
>NW_027117491.1:0-128661 GCF_038497645.1 Lipomyces chichibuensis
CGTTGCTGGCAGTGGTTCAAGGAAGCTGCTTGCAACTGTTATTCGGTGGTCTAGGGTTATCCCACTTGCGGGACTAACCTGGATGCACCATAGTTCTATCAGGTCCGAAGCAAAACACACATCTCATATTTCCCTCTGATTACTTTTAACTATTACAACTCGCAAGACCGCTCCACAGATCATTGTTAACATTATGAGAACAGTCACGTATGTGTGATAGTCGCATATTTTACTGTGCCTGGCTACTCAAGATATTAGCCTTAAATGAAGGTACAGTACCCCTCCGGTGCGGCGCATTTACCTTATACCCGTGCTTTGAGAACACAAGCCCCTTAGTCTTACATTTACAACAAGCTGGGAAAATTAGCGCAGCGAAAAACTCAACAAAACAGCAATTTACTTATCATTTGGTTTTGGCCTGTTCTATGCGTATGCGTTTGGCTATCTCGCACACTCACATACTATCTGTAATTTACGAACTCTCATCATACACCGAAAGTACTATCATACTATCGCAAGAGCAATCGGATTGGCCTGGCTCTCTGCACACAAAAGCGCGGCACTAGCCAAGGGAGTTGCTCGCGTTCATGGCTATCCACCAAGTCCGACTGCCACCGTCCCAACATAATCAGTCAGAGTAAACTGCTTATTCCGGCTTTTCGAAGCCAATGTGGCAAATTAGAGTAATATGAGCGTATTTATTTATATGTTCACCATCAAACACAAGATTTACAAAATTATGCAAATAGACACTTGATTGTGCGGCTCGTCAGCAGCCCTAATCCTGCCAGACGCGCTAACCCAACGCGTTGCGTCATTGGATTACCAAATTGTCGCGTCGACGCGTTGACGTCCCACTGGCCTCCGTAGTAGCAGCGCGAATATGCGGCCATCTTTCTTGATCTACTACTGACAATCGAGACCCTTCCGGCTCTACTCACTGCAGGCTCAAGACTAATGGTACCGCCTGGCCGCTGTTGTCCAATATATTAATGTCTGACGCCGAGACGACGTCAACTTCAACAGCGCGTCCCGCTCTGAACACCTTGCTTTTTCCTGAATCTGACGCTGGATCAAGTGTTGCGTCATCACCAACGAAGACACCTTCGCGACAACGATCGCTAGATCCTGATGATAACGAAGAAATGCTTACTCCCCGTTCACGGGTCAGACGGTTACTCAGCGCCGTTGCTGTCGGGAGTGAAAATGATGGCAGTGGGGATGATGGGGAAGACGCTGGCCGTGCTAGTGATACGTCGAGTACCGATCACGAAGTTGCAGTGCCGAGGAAGAAAGGTGGGTTGGCTGCACTGCTAAAGAAACGGGGTTCCACTACAGAAAGTTCAGATTCTGCAAACAAAAATACTGCAGCTTCCTATGAATCTGTCCGGCGAAAGATGCTGATGCAGCTCGCGAAGGGCAAGACGCCGGCTACGACATCACCAAAGAATAGCTCGTCGGCTATCGAAGATGCGAGAGGAAGTGCCCGTGATACCCAGGATGATGACTCGGACAAAGAAAATCGCGGACCACGATCTACGACGCGTCCACGGAAGTCTACGGCCATCGGTCCATTTCAGCTTGACTCGATGTTCTCCGACGACAAAGACAATGACAGTGACAACGACGTAGCTGGTGTTTCTGTTACTCCCACTAGGAAAGGTGTGCCATCATTTGGCAAGGACCTCTCTGAACCGGAAATGTCCGATAGCGATAACGACAACCACAACACGCCTGAGCTTGCAAGAACTGGAAAAGACAGCTTTGATGAGATTTCCAGTGACGACGGTGACTTCGACGACAACGATGGTGTTGACAACTTAAGAGACTTGCTTCACGACAAGACATTCACGAATAACATTCGCAGGAAGCGAGAAGAGCGGTTCGCTGTCGAAGCTAAGAAGCGCGCTGCGGAGGAAATGCGCAAGGCGCAGGAAAAGGAGAGGATTCGGCTTGAGCAGGAATTGGAGCGGGAGCAGGTACTTGAAGCGCAATTGGCAAAGAAAAGAACGCATAGAAAGGTCAGTATTTGGTACTTCGACTTGTTTAAAGGATACGCTAAGTTATGAACAGGCGAGCAAGAAGGCTCTAGAGGAGATGAACAAAGAAACAGCACGAATACAGCGGAGTAAGTACTATTCGTACGTTCTCACTTAAACTAGGATGATTAACCAATTTAGACCGACAACTGGCATTACAGCCCGTTACAGTCAACAAAATATCCAAAGAGTCCCTCTTCGCTAAATTCAACTTCAATCCATCAGCCTTCGTTGCCACCGCCGTCCCAAACTCAAGTTCCTCACAAGCCGCAGGCTCTGATACAGCTAGCACGCCACCCAGTTCCCCATTGCAGGACTCGAATGATGAGAACGCGAACGAATCCAGCACTGCCACTCATCTCGACGCACAAAAAAAATTCCTGCAACTGCAAAACTTGCCAGCAACGACAGATCTTGACAGTGACTCAGACCTCGACTCAGTTGACTCCGAGCGCAAAGTCATCGCCAATTCGGCTTCGGTCCAGGACCTCATCAAATCTGCGCAAGAAAAGAAGAAAGCTGCGGATGACCGGGAAAAAGGGAAATCAGACGAGAATCTGAAGAAATTGCATCCGAATTCGACAACTCCCCTTGAACACGACCTAACAGTCCTCCGGGCTCAGTTACCTAAGGACACGCTGTATATGATCAAGGCTGCGAAAGCGAAGTCTGCAGGGCTGGTGGAGAAGGCGATTGTCCATCTGTCAGATAACGACTCTGACTCGGATCTCGAGATTTTACCGCCTGGACAGGCTAGTGCTAAGAAGCGTTTTAGGAAGAAAATCACGCTCGAAAATCTGAAGGTTTCCGCTAGAAAGGAGATGCCGCTGTGGAGACGAGTCACGGCATACAAATCGCCGTCCAAAAAATTGCACAAGAGAGGTTATATGACTGATCGTGAGCTGGACGAAATGTGGCAGGCAAGAATACGTGAACAGGCAAGAAAAGAAACGGAGGAGAAGCAGGCAGAGATTCTTGCAAAAGGGGGTAAAATCCTATCTGCAGAAGAGAAGAAGAAAGAAGAAGAGATTATTGAGGACCTATTGGAGCGGGAGAGAAGAAATGCTGAAGAGACTCGCAAGAGGGAAAAGCGTGAACGAAGACGGAATGGCGAAGTAGAGGACGAGGAGAATTTTGTTGATGAGGAGGATGACGACGATGAAGACGACGACGAAGACGAGTATGAAGAGGAAGATATGGCCGAATTGCTCTCCGATGAAGCGGAAGAGGCCGTCGACGACGACGCCGATGAGAGTGAGGAAGCTGGCGACGACCACGAAGATATGCGTGATGAGACTGTCGAGGATGAGCCTGGCCTTACCCAGTTTTTCCAACAAACCCAGAACGATGGTGACAACCTGGATAATGTCCACGACAACGACGAGCTATTGCAGGTGAAGGTATGTCGCTAGAGTTACTGACATAATGGGCTTCAGTACGCTAATCTTTGTCAGACTCCTCCGTTACTACAGCTGCCACCTCGAAATCCCGATTCATCGCCAATGTTCCCTTCCTCCTCTGATATCAACATATGCGGATCTAGGGACCAGAGTGATGCGTATGATGATGACTTGTCACCGAACCTGACAAAATCCAGAGGTCACTATTCCAGTCCAGAGCTCAATCGGCCTCTGGCTGGCGCCGACGCCGAATTATCTAAGGCAGTGACGTCATTTTCCAAAAGGTTAAAAGCACAGGGCAAACAAGACAAGCTCGTCAGGCGACTAAAGAAATCGGGCATAATGAAAGAAATGTTCGACGAGCATGCCGAGGAGTCAGATGACGAGTGGAAAGGTGTTGGTGGTGCTAGTGATCCAGACAGTGAATCAGACAACGATGAATATGATTCGGAATTGGACGCTATGGTGAATGATAATGTGGACGAGAACGCAGATAGGGCTCGCGTAGCTGCGTTGTTCGCGTGAGTGCATTAGGACGATTCTGTCCGACATTTCATTAACAACTGCGTAGGGCCGACGAGCTTGATCGAGACGAGATACTTGTCAATGAGATGATCAAAGGTGTCCATGGTGGCTTCCGAAAACGTCACAAAGGCGGATTATACGACTTGTCAGATTCCGACGACGAAGCCGCATATGCGGAAAGAAGAAGACAGAGGCGCGAGGCAAAACGTCGTAAGCATTTGCTCAAAGATGAGAAAATGTCGTCGTTGGCTGAAAATCCTAAAGCCCGAGCGTTTTTCAAGACAATTGAGGAAGATGAACGGAGGCTTGCTGAGCCTCAATATGTCGATATTGATGATTTGGAGGCACTGTTGAACGCGTAGTATCATTATCGGGGCTACACCGAGTTTATGGCTACCTGCATTGTCGTGTACTATAGATTTATAATTTTATTTATAAGTCCAATGATGTAGCAAATCGTGTATTTCCGTCCATAACCCTATTCCTCGATTTGCCAATTAATGCAAACCAGTTGGACCCCCTTATCGCTATAGCTATCGTACCCTGCTTTGAAAAACGCATCCATATCCTGATCGGTCAATTGGACCCTCCAGACAGGCTTGTAAAGCCGCAATATCGTGCCTCTGCTTAATCGCATATCGCTCAACATCAGGGTCGTCAGGGACACATCGTTCGGCCCACCGTTGGTTGCCACCAATGACGAGACATTCGTGGCATCAAATAGGAATGCCCAGGCCTTCTCTCCATCTCCGGGACTCTGTATGCCAAAATCATCATCACTCGAAAACTCCTGCCGTCTCTCGCACCTCTGCAAATGCACAAGCGTAAACCCCGCATAGTTCTTGCTGCCGTAGCTATACCCTTTATTATTCAGTAAGACTCTCCAAAACTCATATGTCCTTAAGCTTCGTTTCATTTTGATCCTGGCCGATTTGAGTGCATCCATATTATCGTCCCGATGCTTTGAAATACCCACAGAAGGACTACCGGTCCCTGCCAACGAATTCAATTGCACGTCACTGTGCACTTTGAGCACCCACGACGCGACTAACCCGGCAATTCCAGTCGTATATTTAGACTGACTATTATTTTTCTGGACTGCCTTACTGGCTGTAGGAGTCTGAGAATATCCTGACTTCGACGTGGAAAATGGAGGAGTAGATGACATGTCATCATGTGCGTTCTGCTGAATTCGCCTAGCAATTTGGGACCCGGTGACCAGTGATTTTGTCTTTCCAGACGATGAGGGCGTGAGAGGTAGAAACCGTGGCCAAACAGGCTTTGGTGTCTTGAATGGCGTCTCGGTGCGCATAAAATCCTCTAATTCTTCGTCTGTCACTTCTGCTTCGCCCCCCACAATTGAATGTGGAACAGAAGATGATATGAGATCAAGGTCGATCACTCCTGCTCGGCTGTACCTAATAACTGCTGGAGGTTCTCGCAACTGCGTGTCGAGGACTTGGGACGTGTCTTCGATAGGATCGCAACCTGCTGCGGGTAGAGTCGGTATTTGTGTTTCTATATCATCAATTATCCGGACTTTTGAAGGACGAGTCGACAAAGTATCCTCTTGTGATGATATAATCTCAATAGCGTCTGAATCTTCCTCTGACTTTAGGTTCATTGTGCGACGATTAGATCGCCATTTTGGAGCAGCACTGCTTTGCTTGGTACTTGGACGAAGCACATGGACTTGAGAGCCCTCAGACTCATTATCACTTTCCCCCTTGCGCTTAATGCCTAGACTTAGCTCACTTTCTTCCTCGATATCGTCACTATGTATCATTAATTCACATGTGTCCTCCACAGTCTTGAATGCTAGCGTGCGCGAACTTGCTGGTGTGTTCTGATAACTATTTAACTCGCGTCGAGATAAGGACTGTGGTGGCAACCTGGGCAGTCCTGACGAGTCCATTACATCTCTACTACTCGCATGGTGAGAAGACGTCGTATGTAGCTGTCCTTGTGGAAACGCCGGAAACTTCTGCCCACGCCTCTCAACAGCACACTCCATCTGACCGGTGATCACACTTTCCACAGGAACAGGTGGAGCTGCAATCGTCCATCGACGCGGGGTTTCTGACGTCAGCCACGTCACATGCTCCACCTCATCCTCATTACGACGGTCGTCGTCCGAAATATTTTCAGAGATATCGTCACTGCCGGGAAAGAGAGACGCCGAGCTCGATCGCTCTCTCGTGCCGAAACGAGGAAATGCTGGTGTTGAAGGCATTTCCGGCACCTTGTATTTAAATCATCATGTCGATTGCACTCCAATTCACTGGTGGTTTTAGACTCTAGACTGTTGTAGCTTTATCGACATACCTCACGTAATCGTCAGAAATTCACGACGCGTTCTTGCCGGTCGCGTACACATACCCGTCGCCGCCAACCTTATTTTGGAATGATACTATTTCCCCCCCTTTCCCCCCACACCCGCTTTGCAAGATGATCCCTGAACTTATAACATGATAGACTTAGAGTTACCGTATGCCGCGTGGGAGGCCAATGCAGTTGATTATTCTGACGGCCGTTGTCTACTCGGTGGTGCTGATTCTGAATTATTACGGAACGATTTGACAGATATCTCAATATATAACTAGCCATCGAGAAATCGTTCTGCTGGTTCATGCTAATTCAATGCACAAGCGGGCATACATATCTGCACTTCTTGCAAATTTCCATTAAGTGGCGCACTAGTTGTTAATATATCTGTATTTTAAATTACGTGTCGGGACTTAAATGCTAGAAGAATGTGCAATCGGATGCGATATATAAAATCCCTTAGAATCAGACGGTCTTTGTCATATGCCATTCTGCAAATTGACGTAAATCAGTACATCAGGTGAAATTTGGATCATAAAGTGGGGGTTGGTTCTGTACATTTACGTAGCTTAAAATTATGCCTAAAGTTAAGCTACTCCGCATTTTGACAAGAATGTCAAAGGATAAAGAGATATCTTTGGATAGGATCTACGGCGACCACGTAAGACTGTATATTTCCTTAATTTATTCACCCCTCAAGTACTGAGGCTATATCAATGAACGAAGGGAACCAGAGATGTTATCTATACATAGTACAAATCCTAATTTAGCGGAATATTCCTTGAAATTTATTTGTCGTATAATAGTTAACTTATATATATATATATATACCCTGATCCGTAAACCCGGAACTCGCAGAGTGGGGGGTCCGATGGGACCCCCGAAACTAATGACCAGGTCAGCTCAATCTGAGCCTTGGGTCAGATTTCGATGTGTCGGGCGGCAACGTCGGATCCTGGGCCCGACCACTCGAATCCGCACAATCAATTACACATATCAATCCTTGAACCCACCCAACCCATCGGACTTCACTCAAGCAAGTGGACCCCCATAAAATATAGCGACAGACCATTCTGCAATCCACAGCAAGAAGTCACGCGCCAGACCTGTTTCAAATAAAGCCGCCGTACGATCTCTTTTTAAGAGGACGAGATTACGCGTCGTGTGCATGTGCGCAGAGCAGTGTCAGCAACACCTTCGACTCAAGAATATTGAATCAACATCTTGTAATCAACAGCTTCGAAAGAATTGATCGCAGCACACATAGAATATGACGCGGGAGCCTTCAAATTCGGGTGATAGCAAGATCTCCGTCGCTTTCTGTTGCTTGGGGAACATGTGAGTGTATATTGTCAGCAGTGGCAGTCAGGTGGCCAGGAAACTAATTGTTGCCCATAGTTGTCGGTCGCCTATGGCTGAGTACGCATTAGTTTGATATTTACTTTTTAGCGTTCTTGAACTTAATTACCAACCGATGCTTACAGGGCCGTGTTGCGACATACCACGAGCGAGATGGAGCTTTCACACTTGATCAACGAAATTGATTCTTTTGGCACGAGCGGATTTCATGCTGGAGATGGACCCGACAGGCGGACCGTGCAGACGTGTCGTGCAAATGGTGTCCCAGTGAACCATGTGTCACGCCAAGTGGTATGTTAATTGCTGGATTCTCAATGTAGGCCTACAAGAATAACGCGGTGTTGCACTTTAGCGGCCATCTGATTTTGAGAGGTTCGATTATATCTTTGCTATGGTGAGTTTGTATCAGTCGATTATGACTTTTGTTATTTGACTTACATTGTGCAGGATAGGGAAAACCTAGAAGACCTGAAATACATGCAGCCACGAGGGAGTAAATCGAAGAGTAAGATTGCGTGCTTCGTGGTAAACTTGTTGACTACTAACGACATCTACAGTAATGCTTTTCGGTTCATATTGCGAGGATGCTAAGATGGACAAGGTTATCAGCGACCCGTACTATGGTGGTCCTGATGGTTTTCAGTGCAGTTTCCGGCAACTAGATCACTTTTCTCGAACGTTCTTAAAGAAACTTGCTGCCGGAACAGCGTAATGAGGTCGCGATGCTGACGTATGTCAATTCATTTGTTGCAATTAGATTACAGGGATATATCGGAGTTGATATTTACATGTATGCTCTGCCTCTATCGCTTGTACATTCGCGATTTATTAGGCAGTAAATGGTGTCCACGGAGAATGGATATGCATTTCTTTTTTTCTGGTATTGGCGTTATATAGTTACTTTTAACCAAGTGCGCATGCGTGTACGGTACCCTCACTTGATTGTCATTATCGATTATCTCAGATCTCAATAAATTTCTTTACACCATCATTGTACTTCCTGGTGCGCAATAACGTCAATGAGATAAAAATAAAAGCCACGCGAGTGTGGCGGTGATGTGTTGGCTTGAAAGCTGTACGGCTGACGAAAAATTAACTTTCCTTAGGCGCGGCGCGAAACGAGACGTGACCCTGAATTTTTAGTACAAAGGCCTTGAATAGCCAGCAAAGCCACACGCGTGCGACAGCCCCCAGGGGTCGCTAGCCGCTCCGCCTCCTTCGCATACGCTTTCGTTTCAATTGTATAAGTAGACTTCCGGTTCTTATACATCGCTTGTAGCTACTACAAATATCATCCTTACTATCTAATTAAGTCTAATTCATTATCCTAATTCTGCAAAATCGCAGAAATTTTTACTTGATTAAAGAGGATCCTCATGTCGAACCAACAGCCGCACGGTAAGTGTCTCGGTTGTCGAGGTTCAAGTTCTCGCTAAACTAATCGTTATAGACGATGAAAGGCTATATGGTGCCTCGAATGCCTTCCCGACTCATATGCCATCTATTCCACAGCAATACCAAACTGGTATGAATCAGAATGTCCTCTATGACGCTCCAATGAGCGACGAGTCAGATGAGGACGACGCCAGCACACCCATTCATTCAGATTCTCACGGCGACGTCACCTCACCATACACTTCTCCACAACCTCGTGTCACTTCGCCCGGATATCCAGCGTATCTGAATCAGCCGGCTACTCAGACATATCAACCAGCTTACGATCACTATGTAAATACTACTCATCGAACTATTAGCCCCTTGCCAGCAATGCCGCAGTCAGTCTTCGCAGTCCCCAATGGCAAAGATGCGTCGGACATCTACGAAGGACAAGAGGATACTTACCCCCTTACATCCTTTCCTCAGCGACCCGGAATGGTGGAGGTTCAGCATCTAGATCATCAGCAGTTCGGCCAATACAACATGTCGCCGTTTCCACATGACTCGCATGATGCTACATATTACAACAGCAATTTCCATGGTGGCACATATGATCTCAACACGTACGATGACGCAGAAGATGAAGACGATTATACGGACGACGAGGATTTGCAAGGCTATCCCGACGATCAAGGGTATTATCAGCAGGAACAATATCCTGAAAACATATTGGCAGATGGATATGCTCCTACAAACACGATCGGCCCCTATCAAAGTTACCCGAGAGAAGATGTTGGCGAAGACGAGTTTGAAGAGGGCGAGCGTCCTTTTCTCCCTGCCGAAGGACAACAACCGCGACGTCATCTCACCACCAAACGTGTTCGGCTCTTCCGAGGTAACTTGGTCCTCGACTGCCCTGTTTCGAGTGAGCTTCTGAAGAGGAGCGCGAATACCGCAGACCGCGAGTTTACCCACATGAGGTATTCGGCGGCAACTACAACTCCAACAAATTTTTCGAAAATGAATTTCACGCTGCGGCAGCGCTTGTATACACCTTCGCGCCAAACCGAGCTGTTTATTGTTGTGACGATGTACAATGAGGACGACATCCTACTGGCAAGAACTCTCAAAGGCGTGTTCGAAAATATCTACTACTTTTGCAAGCTTAAGAAGGGAAGACCAGGCGCTGAGGTTTGGGGGCCAGAGGGTTGGAAGAAGATCGTCGTCTGCGTTGTCGCCGACGGCCGTGAAAAGTGCAATCCTCGCGCTCGAGCAGTCATGTCTGCCTTGGGCTGCTACCAGGATGGCGTCGCTGTAAATGCAGTCGATGACAAGCCTGTCACAGCGCACCTATACGAATACACCACACAGATTGGAATCTCTCGAACCAACCCAACCGTCTCGTTCGCTGCCAGCGATAGCTCCAAAAGCCAGATGTTCCCTGTCCAATTACTGTTCTGTATCAAGGAGAAGAATGCAAAAAAGATCAATTCTCACAGGTGGTTCTTTGACGCGTTTGGGCCGATTATGGAGCCAACAGTTTGCGTTTTGCTCGACGCAGGTACAAAGCCTGGGAGCGACTCTTTGTATCACCTTTGGCTTGAGTTTTATAGAAATCAGCATGTTGGCGGCGCTTGTGGTGAAATTCGAGCAGATCTTGGAAAGGCGGGCAAGAACCTAATTAATCCGCTTGTTGCTGCTCAGAACTTTGAGTACAAGATGTCCAACATTCTCGACAAGCCTCTGGAGTCCGCATTTGGATTTATCTCGGTACTTCCCGGAGCATTTTCGGCCTATCGTTATATTGCATTGCAGAACGATGTGAACGGTCAAGGTCCGCTGGAGAAGTACTTTAAAGGCGAAACATTGCAAACTCATGCTGGCATTTTTACGGCGAATATGTACCTTGCTGAAGATCGAATTCTCTGCTTTGAACTTGTTGCAAAGAGAGGTGCCTCGTGGGTACTGCGCTACGTCAAATCTGCTCATGCGGAAACCGATGTCCCGGACAGACTTCCTGAATTGGTTTTACAGCGAAGGCGGTGGCTTAATGGATCTTTCTTTGCGGCATTGTACTCGATTACGCATGTCTTTAGTATCTGGCGCTCACGTCATTCTGTGTTGCGAAAGCTAATGTTGCATATTGAGTTCTTCTACCAGACATTCTCAATGCTATTTTCTTGGTTTGGAATCGGCAACTTCTTCCTCGTCTTCCGGCTGTTAACTTCCAGTCTCGGTGCTGATGACATGCACTTCAGCCCTGGAAAGTATCTTGGCGTTGTGTTCGAGTGGTTATATATGGGGTGTCTTGTGACATGTTTCGTTTTATCTTTTGGTAATAAACCGAAAGGTACAAAGACCGCGTACTATATTATGGTGATCTTCTTCGCAGTTTTGATGGTCTATCTGGGGTTTGCGGTCGTCTTTATATCTGTGAAAGCCGTACAAGCCGTGGTAAACGACACGGCGAGGCAAGGGGGATTTAGTGTCAAGGATTTCTTCACCAACTCTGTCCTTCGAGCAATTGTTGTCTCGCTGGGATCTACCTACGTGTTATATTTCGTGGCGTCCTTTATGTTTTTCGAGTTTGGTCATATGTTCCATAGCGTAAGCTTCAATTTTCTTTCACCGTCTAGTTCACGCTTGCTAATGAGGCTTAGTTTATCCAGTACTTGCTTCTAAGTCCTTCGTACATTAACGTCCTGAATGTGTACGCGTTCTGCAATATTCACGATATCTCATGGGGTACGAAAGGCGACACTGGCAACAAGACCGACCTCGGTGTTGCGAAGACCACTGACACGGGCCAAATCAAACTTGCACTGCCAACGAAGACAAGCGAGATAGATAGCGCGTATTTAGCCAACCTTGATGTCATCAAAGAAAAGCCAGAGCAAAAGCCAGAGACGCCAACTCCCGAGGAAAAGGAGAAGGATTACTATGCGCTTGTTCGTTCCGTCGTTGTTTTAGTTTGGATGTTGAGTAATTTCGTTATTGTGGCTGTTGTACTACAGACAGCTGGAATAGCTACTTTGGGTGGTGGCACGTCAAGCAATAACAACACGTCGGACGGCATCAGCGTTACGCAAAGCTACATCGCGGACACGTATTTGAAAGTTGTTCTTTGGTCTGTAGCAGCAATGGCAGCAATCCGATTTGTGGGAGCGACGTGGTACCTGATCACCAGATTTTTTTAGATGTATATGTTATTGATTTCAACGACTCTTTGGTATTTAGTTTGTTTACTCTGACTCCTTTGACGCTTATGACTCTTGTACTTTGTAGTGACATAAAAGTGATGATTGTATAAGCTTCCAATCCATTTATGTACAAAATTAAGTGGCTATCGATACATACGCTTTATACAAATAACCGCCTTTACCATGTATAATGAGCTCCAGTCTTATCATAAATAGGCTTGTTTGCGACTGGAATCCATGGCTTTTTGTTGATCATTTTTTCCTCCTTCTTTTTCGCGATTCTCGTCTTCGTAACTGGTGTTTTCAAGATAACCTGAACGTGGTGCTCCTTTCGCTTCATAATACCCATTCGACCCCTTCCCTTGATGTCGCGCAAGAACGGCTGGACAGCTTTCGGTTTGGGCTCCTTTCCGGACCAAATCTGATCGATAAATAGTCCCATTTCCGGAATTCCCATCGCTTTGGCCTCCTCAATGCCTCGGTATAATAATTTCTCCATGTCCCTTGCGATAGCCTTGGTATTGAAATGGCAGTGCGCGATCGCTTGGTGGATGTTCATTCGTCGCAGAGATCGAAGGAATGGTGTGACCTTCTTAATACTTCCTTTTTGAGTGTTGGACTTTAGCCACACACTTGGCTCAATCAATTCCTTTTCTTTCGCGGACAACTTCAGTTTGTACTTCTTGCCTTTAATGAGCAAGTCTTCAACACCTGTTGTCTGTTTGAGATAAACCGCCTTTCGTAACGGTCCCAAGTAATGATCCAGTGCTGTTTTTGGTTGGGGTCTGATTCTAGCCATAAGTTCTGCATCATCCTCTGGCTTGGTGATAGCCTTCTGTGCCGCTCCATCAACTTGCTCCGCCAGCTTCTCGGTCTCAGTGTCGGCGCCATAACGGTCCAATGCCTCATTTAGTCTGTCCCGTTCCCTCTCTTCGTCAGTCTTCGTCATCTCGGCATGTCGGCGTCGATATTCGACGCTCTTATCCAAGTTCTCAAACAATTCAGGTCGGCTCTCAGACTTTGGCGCCAGCGAATCGAAAAGTGAACCTTCGCTTTCTTCAACATCATCGGCTTCCGACTTTTTCTTTTCAGACCTTTTGCGATTGTCATTGTCGTTGTTCTTATTCCCGGATTCCCCGCGGCCGCGACCGCGACCGCCCCAGAAATTGGCAAGATTGGGTCCCGTTGAGAATATATTGCGCACCGTTACCTGCGATGGTTTGGCAACAACTGTTCACAAATTGAATTAGCACCGTTTCTCAGAGTTACACGGGACATAGTATCATAGTGCAGAGTAATAGACATAATATACCTGGAACGATGGCACTAAGAGTGCTACGGCATCCCGCAGGTCCTTTCCTCCGCGTGGACAACATGAGCGGCCGCAAGGGCACTGACAAGCCACGTGTCGACGCCATTGGTCACTAATAGCGTCGATATCTATCCGCTATTTGTTAGAAAATATATTTTGAAGGTGGAGTGGCTACTATGCTCTGGATTTTTTAAGAAAAAGCGAAAGTTTCAGTCGTCGCGATTTTGTGGGAAAAACCTGACTGCAGACTTATGATGACATTATAGAAGGGTTTTGTAGAATGCTCCATTCACCCCGGAACACCTCGCGATAGCCTTGACAAGCTTACATTTTAGAGAATTAACCATGTCCAATATTCACTGTCGAGTCCGACTATAGGATGTCGCCAGGACGCCAGCATATATATCCGTCATGGTGGTTCCACGCATATGCAAATCGAACGACAATTTTATTTACTCTATATATATGCACAATCGTCAACATTTAATGCCGATTGCTGAATGATGCAGCAAAGCGTAATATTTATTGTTTATTGCCACCGAGACAGAACACGTCATTCATAATAGGAGAACAGTAATTTCTCAAAATACAAGATCAAAATGATGAGGCCGTAAGTAATAATGATATATATCGAGACGTAACTAGTTAAAGAAGTGTGCACCGGTTAAATGCAGGCATAGCCGCTCCAGTTTATACGCGCTAAGTAAACTCTATCCCCTCATGGATCTACTGAGCTAGCAACACGTCGTGATTATATATCAGGGATAGGGATTTGGACACAACCGGCAACAACTAAGATATTATTTGGAGACAGCGTAGTTGATGATGAACAAAGTTCGTTTGATTCTGATGGATCATGTGCCTGAGACTCTGAGTTTTCGCTTGATGCTTCGTTTGCTGAACTCAGTACAGATCAATCCCATGCAAATATGTCAAGGTTCTCAATCGAGAGTCTGACCTGTATCAAGTTCTCTAAATATATGCTCAACCGATGGTGGGTGAGGCAACTTAAATAACAGATGAACAATGGGCATGATAAATCTCAACTCTCAATCACTTGGGAAACGCTGCTGAATGTAACATACTGCGCGCTTCGAACTGACAGATAAAGAACGTCGAATGCCAACACAGGCCCTTCTGATGCTCTCGGCAATTTGCGCGGATGCTAGTATATCGGGGTCTTTCGAGATATCATCTTGTCACGTACGAAGCTAGTTCAGTGGGCCGACCAAAAATTAGATTTCATTCAGTACGCCAATTCATGTGGACTTATTCTCTAGCAATCGTACTTGGGGTGCATGCACACTCAGGCAGAGGTGGCCTGAGTGCAAATGCGTTGGGGCTGGCTGCGCAAAAATCAGGTGCCTCCTATAACCCATATCGCTCGTTATCATGCTACATACCATATCGCGCCTAGACGAACTGGCGGAGATAATGCCTACGCCGATTACTGCGTGGCTGATAAAATGTTATGCTGCATCGAGTTCGCTGCCTGAACTTTTGCTTGCTATCTGGTTCGTCCAGTCGAACGTAAAAGAAATGTTCAGGGCTAAAAGTCGGAATCACGCGCTCGTTCGTTGCGAGGCCACGAGGCGGTGCACGTGCCAGATGACTCGTCGAGCTCTTTCTTATCATGGGCACCAAAAGCCGCGTCTTATCCAATAGTTGACCTCCAAACCTTAATCAAGTGTTTCTTTGTTCGACAGGGCAAAGATATTATTATCGTGACTTCGGCCTGTAGTTTAACTATTTGTAATAATTAAGTGAGGTGGACGTACCTAGAAGTTGAGGTGCCCCAAATGCTGTTCTGAACAGGAAATTATGAAGACTCGCTAATCTTGTATATTCATTAAGGTTTTGAAAATTGATGCGCTAGTCTGATACGGCTTTTAACTGTCAATTGAGTGGAAACAAAAGTGTCAGGTCTAGACTGCGACGGGCCTGTCGACATCTGCTTGCCCTAACCTGGTGATTTTTTTGCCTTTCGGGTAATAATCGGTGATCACGGTTCCGGGGCAAGCTAAACAACAACACTCAACAAAATCATCGTCACTAGTCATCCTTTTACTCCCACCTCCTCCGTCTCTTATACTGTATTCCCACAGAACGCGATGTCCTGTCTGTCACCGGCACCGCCGCGTGGCTTGCAGGCCGTCATTCCAATAGACCCGCCGCCTTCAAAGCGCGAGAAGGTTGCTCGCTACTTGCAGCAGAAGAAAGAGCAGTTTGATCAATACCAGAAGCTGCTCAATCAGCAGCGGCAACAGCTCCTCAAGCAACGACAGAGGGAGATTCGGGACGAGCGGCGACGGTACAGTACAAGTAGCACCAATCCGGCCAAGTTCTACCGTCTGCTTTCTTCGACTTCGTTCACTTCTTTTGCCCGAGCACAGCAGACAACGCAAAGCTTTGATCCGTCAGCATCCTCGCATGGCGCCGCGTCGAGTGCTGCATCAAATGAAGACAATGAGTCGACATCTTCGTCGAAAGCGAAACTACTGAACGACAAAGATGGCGAGAAGTTGGTTATGTTTCCGTCGTACGCACGTCGACTCGAATCGGGCTTAGTCGAGGTCGACATTAGAGGTTGGGTCTTTGCACCGGGCATTCCCAACCGTAAAAATAGACTCTTCACAAGCGTCGTTCGTCAATTAGTCGGTGTTCCTGCTCCTGTAGATGGGCCGGAAAGCACTGCACAACCGCAGAGCTCGATGTACATCGCTGCTGGTAGGGGTTCTGAAGACAGCGTACTCAAAAATGCATCGGCCATTAGTGTCAGCTCTGTGCTTTCATCAGGAAGATCATCATCTTCTCCCTCCCGACGAGGCTCATCAGTCGGCTACAATAATGCCCGACTTCGGTCCGAGTCTCCTGCGTCGTCAACAGTCGCCATGAACATCCCTGGGCGGTCACCAAGTCGAGCTCTTTCACGATCAGATACTCGTAACTCTGAAATATCATACTCTCCTAGCTCGCCAGGATACAATAGCTACGCCGCATTCGGTACGACTCCAAACTCGTTCGGTCGCGGTGCTTCTCCCCGACGCGACACATACTCCTCGGCTGCACAGCAGGCTCGTCGTTTAGGCGTCATGCCAGACGATGCCTCTGGCGCTGTTATCAACAATCGTAATTTTGTCCAGCCAACTCTCGTCGGGGAGCGGCAACCTCTATTGACCGTGCAATCTAGCAAGAAAAAGGGATATCTCACCAATATGGATTCTGAGTCAGAATCGGACTATTACTCTGACAGTGATGATGACGAAGTTGTGGACAATCAGCAGACATTTGTCGTCGAACGACGCAGTTCTCCGGCGAAATCATTTACCGCAACTACACCCAAGCCTACGCTTAATGGCATCACCACAAATATTCGTCACCAGCAGTCCTTCTACGCCAACAGATTCAATGGTTCATCAGTCTCAATCGCGGGACATAACAGTGAGGTCGTTGCTGCAAATTCTGATAATGCGCCTCTTGCGTCGTCGCCAACGGCCAATAGCATGGCATCTTATTTCCCTAATTTCGGTCGTAGCGGCTCGAATCTTAACCTACATCGTGCTTTCTCCATGAGCGGTGGAACTCAGCCTACGCCAGGTCCCCTCAAGACAAGTGTTACCTCCAAGGATCAGCAGAACGTTCCCCCTCCACTTCCACCGCGCCCGAAATTGATCTCATTCGCGTCGATATATAATCCCGAAAAGTCGCTTCAAGAGCGTATCGCTCCATTCATCTCGCGGCCGATAGCGCAAGAGGCTGTTACCATCCATGTTGGCTCGACTGAGACAGAGGAGTATAGTACTTATAACGTTATTACTACCGATAGCGGTCATTTCGGCGTTCGATTGCGATTAGCTTATGAACCGGCTATTTCATGCGTTGAGTGCGGCGAGGATTTGATTACTGTTGAGGAAGTCAACATTATTGAGCAGTTTGGTGTCAGTTTGATCAGTGACATTGATGATACTATCAAACATACTGGTATTACTGGTACATGCGACTTAGATTATAGACGATTTAAGGATGTGGCTAATGTATAAATCAGGCGCCAAGAAGGGGATTTTCAAGAATGTCTTCGTCAAGGATTACGCAGAGTTAGAGATTAAGGGAGTCGGTGACTGGTACCAACGACTAAGCAAAATAGGAGTTCCGATTCATTATGTATCAAATTCGCCATGGCAGCTGTATCCTTCAATCGCGAAGTTCCTGCGCAAGGCTGGCCTGCCAACTGGATCTGTTCACTTAAAGCACTACAATGGCTTCCTGTACGGTTTATTAGAGCCAGCTGTTGAACGAAAGCGATTCAATCTAGAGTCGATTCTTGTCGACTTCCCATATCGTAAATTCATCCTTGTCGGTGACTCCGGCGAGATGGATCTCGAGGCCTACGTGAACCTAGCGTGCGAATTCCCAGACCAAGTTCTCGCGATTTACATCCGCGACGTCACCACGAGCTGCTCGGACGAAGACGATTCCTGCACAATCTCAGAGTTAAACGGATTTTTCATGAGTTCTGTTCCCAGACCGGACGAGATTGATGGTTTGTTGGCCGACAATTCCGGTTGGTGTTGTTGCACGGGAAATCAGGTTGACAGCAAGTACTACCATCGTCCGCATTCGCCTCCACCATTGATGCCCAAGCCGCAGAAGCTTCGCACCAACAAGGTTACCACTGACGCACCGGAGCCAACTAGTACAGAGTGGATCTCAACGCCCGCAGGTTCATCACCTGATACTCAGCTTATGTCTCACAAAGTTCCAAAGGTCCCCGAGAAGCCGAGTAACTTGAAGTCGCATCCCGTTGGCCCAGTAGCTGCACCAGCGCCTTCTCGACCTGGTTCGGATTTCGACCTTCTTTCGTCTTCTGCAGCATCGACTGTTTCGCCACTAGCAGCGCGGCTCGCAGCATTTTCATCTACATTCGACGAGAGCGGGGGATCTCCGGAAGGACCGAGTTATTTGTCCGCCAAATCACAGCAGAACCAAATGCTAATGAAAGACCCACCCAAGCACAACGGTAGCGGTAATTTCAACGGCAAACACTTGCTCTCTGGTTCAATATCCAACTACAATAGTATTTCCAATGCCTCCGCCGCAATTTCCTTGCCAAAGAAAGATGTGTCATTTTCCATTGATCATCAAAACAAAAAACCACCACTTCCGCCACGTCCAACCAACATCGTACACAGCACCGCCGTGGAAGGCAAAGCTCCTCGAGCGTCCGATGCCATGTCATATGCATACCGCGCGTGTATCGGCATGGGGGATCGCAGCAACCGCGACGGCTACCCACTAGACAAGAAACTCGAAATATGGAAGAAACGGGTCGCGCGTGCGAGAATGATGCTGCCGAACGGCGTTCGCTTGCGCATGTGGCGATTGGGAGAGGATGTCAGCGACGACTGCGAAGCCATCGTCCAAGAGTACTTGGATACTTTGAAAAGTTGAAGTTGAGCGCCGTGTGGATGGTCAATTGTCACGTAATCCTATTGTTTGCCTTTTTTTGTTTCTTTGTTTCTTTACTCTCATAGGTTGGTTTTTTTGTTTGCTTCTATTTCCGCCGTGCTTTTTATGCAATATGTCTTACTCGGAGTAAATTGGGTTGAAATTCATCTTTTTTGGTATTTTTCTGTGCATGTTAGATAATTTTTTGCATTGTGGTTCCTTATTTCACACTGATTACTTTTAACGCCTCGCTCTTCGTGTATACGTTTTCGGATTCGTGGGTGACGGGTTTGTGGGTGATTCGCATTTACAATTTGAATATTGCTCATTCGGTTTGTTGGTGGTAGTCTTAGGAGATGTTTCATTGCGTCAAAGCATATATATGTTTTGTACCATATAAGCTTATTATCATAATTCATTCATTACCTTAAACCGTGATAATGGCATATTTTGAAAAATCCTAGGAATCATATAATATTAAACACAAACATGACGCAACGCGTTAAATTATTATTCATGATACACGCTTAAAACAACAAAAGACAAACTCGCTCCCAAAGCGCAATATTTGATAACTATTGTTACATAATGAAACTGCAAAATCGATACAATCCGAAAAAAAAACTTAAATCCACACATCTACCATTTCCCATCCCAGCCTAAATAAGGCGTTTATTATCCACACGGTCTACATAGGGATGTCACCCATGTCGACAGGCGCCGCGGATGCAGCAGCGGCCACTGGTGCGCTCTGTGGAGCTTGGCTAGTATTTCCGCCCTGGACGAAGTAATCCGCCATCTCAGCGTCAAGCTGCTCAGTAGTCTTCTTCGGTCGCCTGGCTTGCACAGCTCGACCGCCGCGGCCTCCTCGACCCCCTCTTGCCACGACACCACCCCGGCCACGCGTAGCCTTCCCGGTTCGAGATGCCGTCGCTTTAGTGACGGGAGCATTCGGCTGGGATCTGCATGTATCTGTTAGTAGTAGACTTCGAAATCAACTTAAGTAATCATACCTAGGCTGAATTCTGTCGGCGAGGGTTTTCTTGTTAGGATCAACAACTAGCTCAACCTATTAACTTTCATTAGCAGTTGTCCACATATTTCCCAATGCGGGCAACTTACATGCATGATCTTTTTTCCCCCGTCAATGGGCGTTCCGTTAAAACGCTTCCACGCACGCGCTGCGTCCCCAGCCTTCTGGAAAACCATGGTGACAACACCGGTAGACTGTCCCTTGGCATTATAGTTAAGAATGCACCGTCGCACGGGTCCGATCTCGAGGTTAAAGTAGTCCTAATAAGATAAACAGATAAATATCATAAACGAAAGTTAGGAGGCGAAAAAAGAGGATAAGCTGGAGAAGGAGATAGACGGTGAGGAATATATCGTTAGGATGAAAATGGTTGCAACCGATCATCTGCTGCGTCAATTGCTGTATTCGCGATGTGGGGGGATTCCGTACGCGTACCAGGCACAAATGCTAATTCTGTAACTCTTACCAAAGATAAAGGAAGTCAAAACGCAAACGCAAGCAAAATCAAAACACCTTAACCCGAACGGACACATTGCACAAATATTGCCCATAGTTCTCTACACACAGTACAAATAAGAAAACAAAATGCAATGCATGAAAAACGTAGACTAATATGCAGACAGCCCATAACTTGAAACGTGAGGAATCGCTCCAGAATTTTAGGTGGTTCAATTCGTCCTGCTAGGTGACTGTAAAAACAATAAACCACTCCGACCAAGGGCCACAGTGTACTTCATCGAGCCAACCATCCCGACTCAACTTCTTGCCTTATACCATCTGGCCCAATACTTGGACCAATATTGTTTGGTGAACCAGTCCGTATTCTGTCACTGAACTTAGGCAGCTGTGGCGAATTCCTTTGAAGGGCATATTGCAGTAGAATAGATGAATCTGACACATAGCTAGAGCAAACTCGCCCGGCCCGTTATCAATGATGACAATTCACAATTCGCATCCCCTCGAACCATTTGAATCGTCAATCACCATAGATATCCTATCTACCCATCTGACAAGCAGTAGATTAAGTCTGTCATCTTTGCCCGAATACTGCTGCACTATTCATCTATGGACTTTGCAAACCCGCGCTGCCTATGATGGATAGTTTATTACCCTATCGTTCAGTCTAGGAAGAAGCTGAATCGGAATGGTAGACCCAATCGCACCAAACCAGTCAAGAAAACTGATCCGACAATTTCAGACCTACAAGTGCAATGACTCAAATAGCCTATGTAGTCAGACAGAACGTCGGTTGGATGGCTCTGGTCAGACGGTATTATCTCTGACAATAATCTATGACAGACGCCTGGGCGATCTTTCTTGCAAGCTATAATCTTTCTCCATCATAGCAGCAAGTACGCACAAACATGGAATGGAAGAAACAAAACTGAACAGCAAAACGGAAAGTCCTCGAAATTATTCTCAAGGCATGATAGTCCTGGGCGATCGCGAGGCCTGCTGACTTCCAAAGGTATGCGCTGCATATGGCTCCAACTTGTCGATTGATACTCATTTTCATCCATTCCGATAGTCCGTTCGCTCCTCATCCTGGGTCCGTCCTCAGGCGACGAGACTCAACATACCTTGATAGCGGATTCTTGAACATCAAGTGGCTGTAAGTACAATTAGCTTCCATCCAATTTTCATAGCGTCAATCCCAGAATCAATATGTCTAACGTACCAAATTAGATATGATGATTTTGTCATTATTTTCAATGTTCATAGCGGTGGATGATGCAGGGGCGGCTTTCTGCGTAGCAGCGCGCGTGGTAGTGCCCTTAGAGGTCGACTTGCGAATACCACCTCCTGCAGCACCACGAGCACCTCTCAATCCACCACGGCTTCTGCGACGGTTGGATGGATTCTGTGAAATAATCTCATCAAGAGACTTGTCAAGATTGGCGGACATAGTTGCAGTGTACTGTTAGATCGACGGAAGTGAGGTGGCGGTTTTGATCTGTATACCAAACCGGTGATATACGACAAGTTACTCTTAAATTAAATGGTGCAATCTGGAGCTAATACGATACCAGTAGATGAATTCTATATCGATTGCTTGATTAGAACTGTGATGAAGGTGCTGGGATGTTCTTGATTAAAAAGGGCAAAGGACGATCTAGTCGGAGACAAACAAGAAGAGAAAAGGTGGCAGGGTGTGGGACTCACAACCATGTGCCTCGAGGTTAGGGTAAGTGATGAATACGATCTGTGCAGAGTAAACGAGCGGCATGAGCAGAGAAACTATTACACTTTTTTCACGCAATCTAGCCGCTTCTATAGATCTCTACTGCTTATGACACGCGTAATGAAATCTCGACTAATATACTCCATTGTATGTGACTCACCTGCAGTCGAGTCTACTAACATAATTTACAATAGTCTACTCTCTGCATAATTGGCTATTTACATATGTACTTCTGTTAACATTACAGCCAACTGTCAGCTATCGTTGATAATTTATGCGCACTATACTAGAGCGCGAAACCTTTAATATACAATTCGCAGTGCTGACGCCACAATTCTCTACCGCTCATCCAAACAATGACGTATACAAGGGGGGACCCCAAAAGCCAATACTGTATGTCTAAGCCAATTGAACTCGGGTCCCTAATCGTAAAATGACGTACATATAAACAGGAACGATAACATTATCATTCATACCACTTGTAGCTTCTAGTACCGCGGTAGATACGGCGGAAAGAAATGCCCACCGCACAGTGAGATCAGGTCCCAATATATTGTCATATCCAGATAATGTGTACTTCGTGATCATTAATCCTATAAATGCCGCCGCAATGAAACCAGCTGTGCCCTCTAATGTCTTATCCGAGTCGAACCATCTATGTTTCCCGAACCTTCTGCCGATAATTGACGCGCAAGCATCCCCAAATCCAAGGCATATAATTCCCGCAGGAGAACTGGATAAGAATATAGGGACTGAAATTCCCAAAAGCAAGAAGATATGTGACACAATAATTGGACCGCACGTATCTCTTTCATCTGTGTATTTTTTTAGTGCGTCGTGAATATGCACTCCCAGTGGGGGAATTGTGGTTGCACGTAAAAACTCCGAAAAAAGGAACAATGTCAACGCGATCGCCATCGACAAGGACGTGAATGTAGCATCCCAACCAACTCCACTAACCAGGAACATTCCAACTACCAATCCGTGCCATACTTTGCGCCTTGTATCTACTGTCCATGCATCAGATGACTTTTGGATCCATGGAATACCTACGGCTAGCCAAGTGGCCCAATATCCCAGCATTCCCAGTCGTCTGTGAGACTCTTTAGACAAAAACAAATAGCTGCGGCATATTAGTGGAGGATGATAGCTGACGGCAAATTTTACATACTCAATCATATATGCAAAAGGATCTCGACCTAGCGAAGATTGAAGGTGCCATCTCACAAAAATTAGGACATTGGCAACAAATATGGCATAGACACCATAGGCGTATTTCATCTTCAATTTGGTCGAACCTTCGGGCCGGCGATGTCTCGGCAGCCTTGTCAGTTCCATTATCTTTAAAACAAATGGTGTCGCAGGCCACAAGCTCAAGAGAGACCCGAAAAGAAGGGCCCTAAGGAATATCATGTCCACTTGCTGAGCATTTAGCAGAAGATTAACCAGTAACGTTCCTGCAAGCGAGATCTCTGCTGGCGAAAGTGAAGTTGTCGTAAGCGTGCATACAATCTCTGTTACACTTGAGTATAAATAGTAAATCCCTGCATCTTGTGGAGAGACCGCCAAAGACAAGTTCGACAATATTTCAGTCGGAAGAGGGAGCGCTGACACTGCTAATAGAAGGTTCAAACGTAGATGTTGAGGATAGTCTGTCAGCGTCAAAATTATAGGAAACAAGTAGATGTATAGAACTGAGGGCATTGCCCAATAATCCTGCCGTAGAACAAGAACTGTGACTAAAATCGATGCACAAATTCCAATAAACTTCGCATTTTCTGAAACTGCGACCCAATTGTGTTGAATAGCTAAAGCTAACAAGCTTATAATCAAGAATGACTCCACACATTTCTTTCGAAAACCCAAATTATAACCGTCCTTGACGCCATCAAGGACCTTCACATTGTTGCGGGTCCGTGGGTATTTATTGTGCCTTGAACGCCGACGTCGTGCTTTGTTTCCATGAATACCATTTGTCCACTGCAGAACTCTATATCGCCGACTGTCTGCCTCATCGTCCGTCCCGTTTCGAGACTCAGGTGAATTCTCTGCTGGAACATCTGCGGAGGACAACGAGGAAGAGTACGAAGAGCCACCGACTGTACTGCTTTGTAGAGACAGTTGAAGTGACGGCACAGAAGTCTTCGGCGACACGGCGACGGAATCGACGTACTTGGCCGCCGTCCGTCTGCTCTGCTTCACTGAGAATGCAGGAGGAAACAACGACATCAGTCTAGAGCCAGACTTTGTGAGTTGATCCTTTGACAAGGCCCGGACCTCAGACTGTCTGCGGGACTCGGGTGGCTCTATGCTGTAATGGGATCTAAAGAATTCGGGCCACCTGGCGATCGCATATTCGGTTGTGCTCAAATCTATCCTTGACGGGCAGTTTGTACTCAGGGGTACGCGGCGTGTTGGGGTTGCATGGATCTCGCGCGGTGCTTCCCTATCCCTGAATTACACAAACTTTTCAATATCAGTCCATATGCTTTCTGCAGTCTGCTAACGCATATATACCAGGAAGGCTCATCAGACTTTATTCCTGGAGGTTTTAATCCCTTGTGCCATACGCACAAGGAATAGTCATCATTGTATTGGGAATGGGGTTGGTGTTCGATTTCAATTGTCACACCCATGAACAAGACCTAAGATATAGGTACAGTCACAGCCAATACGTAGGCCAAGATTTACGATTCTACGGCCGAAGGATCACTATGAAAGACCAGGAGATCATTGTCACCAAAGAATCTTCGATTGATGCACTAAATAATGAAGATATTTGGAACACATATCTCACAAATTTTGACAACAATGCAATACTTGTATATACCAAGAGCCTACCCAACGTAATGAACAACTTTTATGTACCATACCAAATGACCCCCGCCTACCATGCTGCTTGCATATCCGATGCCCTTAAGCGTTCGTTTTCTTCTTCGTACTCGACCTCAACACGAGGAGTACCTATTCTTACAGTCAGTAATTGCAAGAGCCAACCGAAAAGTGTTTGAAACATACGTTTTCGAGCGCTTTCCACAACCTCACCGCGCTTTCGCTTGGGAGCCTTTTGGGTATTCTGCTCTGTTTCCTGTTCCTCTTTCTCCTCCTCCACCTCCTCCTCTTCATTGTCCTCGATTTCATCAGACTCAGATCCCAGCTCCTCGTCAGTTCCAACATCTGCCCCAAGCCAACTCTCAATATCCTCCAGCTCAACTAGTTCGTCATCATCGTCATCCTCAACATATTCAACCTCGGCATCGCTTTCGTCCTCCTCTTCCTGCACTCTCTCTTCTTCTTCTTCTTCGTCTTCATCAGCATCCTCAACGCTTTCATTTGCATTCCTCATATTGTTCATGATGGTTTGCCACACCTTCTCGTCGACGTTTAGCGGCTTCTCGCCGTAAGCGCCGCTTTTCAATCGCTCCAGCAACTCCTTTTCAATGGCCTTTTCGACTTTGGCAGCTGCAAGCGCCTTTCTCTCACGTGTGCTCTCTCGCCGAGTAATCTTCGACTTTACACCCACTACTCGCCGTTCGTCATCACGACTCTTTAAGGCCAGTCGCCTGGCAGTAATCGCAATCTGAGTCAATCGCGTAAGTCGCTGCTTGCACTTGTGTATCAAAAAGTTCGGCCAATAGATCAGCCGCTCTTCTATCTGTTCCAGCGCTTTGGTATACTGTTGGGACAGTTTTACTCGCTCCCACTGCTTCAGAGGTGTATGCGCTCTCTCGACTGTCTTCATATACAAATATATCCGGCCATTAACTGACCTAATCGTAGCATAACGAGAATTTGCGAGGGGACACGACTGCCGTGAACAAAATCCAGTGACCTGTCATAAATGTCAGCTCAATCATTTGCATCTACACAATCGACATCTCACGTTATACTCATTTCTACAGAATGTCTGATCCTTTAAAGTCCTACAGACATAAGAATTCAATGTTTAGCCAGTCGATATTTCGTATTATGCCAAGCCAGATTATCATACTTAATCTTGTAAGAGCAGAACTCCTGATTGATGATCTGCCAAACTATCTGCAACTGTAGTTAATATCAAGATACCAAGATTTCAAACACCAAAACTACAAATATACCTCATCCGACATGACAGCTACTTATATCACTAACTGGTAGGTAAATTTGCGATAGAGTTGAACTTGCTAACAATGGCAATTTGAGAATCCTATTGCTACATTATGCAGCAACGCCAGAATTTTTTCCGAGGTCCGAGCAAAATTCAGTTACCCGGCACTGAGAAACTCCCAACGTTCACCGCCGCACTTCCACTATTTTTTGCGTTGCGTCGAACTTTCAACAAAAATTTCTATGGGCGGTTCGGGCCACTCAGGGAATAATCCAAATTACTTGCCCAAAGTAACCGAGCTACCAACGCATTCTCCACCCTCATCATGGCGGAAGCATCAGTCAATGATAAAATATCAAAGAAGCGGAAACGCCACTCCGAGGCGGGAAAGGAATCGACTGCGGCCGAGTCCACCAGTACTCCGCAGAAATCCTCACCGCATGTTCGCAAACGCAGGCAATCTGCAGCACAAACAGTCCTTTCACAGCTTCCGTTAACGACTAATCCCGTTCCGACGTCACCATTGGGTAGTCCCACACTATCGCAATGTTTCTTCATAGTCCAAACGTCTATGTATGTGTCGATAGCTCCAATGTACTCGCTGGCACCAGTTCAAGGCATCCGATCGCAGCATTTGGATCCCCTTACGATGACTTATTATCCAGCAGTTTCGGGAATTGTTTTGGCATGTCTCGGTGTCTCTATTGATGACGCTGATGGTGCCAAAATTGCGGGAGATTCGCCGTTCGCATTCGTCTGGATTTCGGCAAAACTTTTGGTTTGGAGACCAAAGAGAGGCGACGTATTACAGGGGAGAATCAATCTTCAGTCACGGAGCCATATTGGTTTACTCACATTCGATGTTTTTAATGCTAGCATCACTCGCGATAAAATACCGGCCAAGTGGAAGTTTATTGAGAATGTGCTGGATGAGGATGCGGAGCTTGGAACTTCAGTTGATAATGAGGCCAATGGGGAAGCCAACAGCGACGCCGAAGCAATAGACGAAGAGGACGGAGAGAGCAAAAGTTTAGGATACTGGGTTAACGAGAAGGGAAAGAAAATAGAAGGAAAATTGACATTCATTGTCGAAAGTCTTGAGTTATCAGGTAAATTGTTCTCAGTTGAAGGAAGTTTGTTGAAGCTGGGAGATGTTAAGGAGGATTTGACTGCGCCTCGATCTGGTAAATAGATGAAGTAATCATTGGTTTCAAAATTTGGGTACTATGTATAATATTTCTATCATACTTCAATTGCATTTGGGGACGCCTTGGAATGAGAGGAATTTCAATTAGCCCTAACCTCGAGACAACGAATGCGTAGCGGGGGTTTCCCGGTCATATGGGGATCCCGGTCACAAAAACACCACACTCTACTTTGCGAACACTATAGCTTATAACATGGGCTATAATCTACCTTCTAAAAGCGATCAATATGAAGAAAAGGCCAAAAGGCTATTCAGGCCTTAGAAAATAATGAATTTCATTCCATTAGGCGTGCTGCCCAACACTTTGAAGATCCGAAGTCAACTCTGATCGATCGAATGGCTGGAGCTAAATCGCGTACTAAGTCTCACGAAACCTATCAGCTCCTCTCGAACGCGGAAGAAAAGACACTAGTACGATGGGTTACACGTCTTACAGCGACAGGGTACCCTGCAACACCGGCGTTGTTGAAAGAAATGGCTGAGGAAATTCGTAGTCCACGCGGTCAAGTCGCGTCGCGTCGAAATAACGAACCTACCGATTCTATTGGCCACGAATGGCTCTACCGATTCCAAACTTGAAAGGAACTTACTCACGCCAATTGGAATCTGCGCGACATAAAGAAGGAACCTTCGACAAGATTACTGCCTGGTTTGACGCGTTTCATCGACGACTCCAAGAACAGAAGTACGAACTCTGCGATATATACAATATGTATGAGACAGGATTCGCAGTTGGCGACACTCAATCTACGCGTATAATTGTCGATTCTACCCAGAAATCAAATTGGAAGGTTACTGCAGGGAAGCAAGAGTGGGTAACTGTGTTGGAATGTGTCGACGGAGCCGGCGGGCCCCTACCACCAATGGTTATTTTTAAGGCCCAGAACACCAACTCAGCATGTATTCCGCAGGGTACACCTCCCGAATGGCACTTCTCAACGAGTACTAGCGGCTGGACGTCTAATAGCCATGGTTATGAGTGGTTGCGGAAAGTATTTGAGCCGGAGTCACGCAAGAAGTCTAAAAATCGGCCACGGTTACTCATTATGGATGGCCATTCTAGCCACATCACGCGCGATATGATTGCGCTATGTATGGAGAGTGGTATTGACCTTCTTATCCTACCTCCTCATTGTTCGCATTTACTTCAGCCGCTTGATGTTGGGGTGTATGGGCCATTAAAGAGATATCATGCCCAAGAGGTCGACCGGTATACTCGGACTGGTATACAGCGAATAAAACGGGCTAATTGGGTTGAACTTTTTCAGCGCATTCGAGAGAAAGCTCTTACGCTTCATAACATTCAAAGTGGGTGGAAAGGAGCTGGTTTGGTTCCATTTAGTCCCCGTCGAGTGTTAAATGGCCTTCCACTTCCTGCTCCAGAGCCGCCATGTACTCCCAAAATCCCTAGTGCTATGGACCTAGATCTTTCCATTCTGAAGAGCTCGCCTCCAGATGGAACAGAACTAAAACATGCAAATTGGGTCTTTAATGCAGCTCTAGAAAGCCAAGAATTCCCCGCCTCACCAACTCGGCGATATGCGAAGCGAATGACCCAGCTGGTCGAAAGTCAGAATGCTGAGCTATCAATCTTACGGAAGGAGCTTCAAGAGTGTAGGGAGTTGCTTCAGTCCCGTAAGAAACGAACAAACGGCAGGAGGATTAAATTACAGGGACAATTTGTGTTCAGTACGGAGGATGTGCTGAAAACCGTTCGCGAGGCTGAAGAGAAGCCTTAAGGCAAAACGACCACTTGGTCCACGTAAGACCCCACTTGAAGAAGTAGATGACGTAGATGAAGAGGAAGAAGTAGAGAATGTTTCGAGCGAGACTGAGTCGGATTTAGTTAGTTGTGTGGCGCTTAAGACAAAATAAAAATTAGAAGTTGGTATTTAGTGACCGGGATCCCCATATGACCGGGATCCCCATAGTTATGTCTTTGAAATTATCAAATTTCAGAGCTGACTATGTACTGTTTATTAATACTGCAGTGCCATTACAAATACATGAAACTTTTATAAACCACTCCAAAAACTACCAATCTAGTTGCTGTCGAAGTATTGCAACAAGAAGTCACGCTCGATAGACTGCTCACCCCAGTCTTTAACAACGACACAGGAGCAGCCGACGACCTTGCGCGCGTTTCCCTCTCTGTCGAGAACGCCTACACATTATTAGATATGCGTGACATGCCAATTTCCGACAATGTAGTACTTACACAAACCAGCCCACTCGCCCAACTTCTTGGAGTCAGAAACCTTGATCAAAGGGATCTTGGCCTCAGGCTCAGCGCAAAGAGCCTCAATGAGCTTAACGTAGGAGTCCTCGTCGCAAGTATCGCAGAGAACAGCCAAGTGAGCCTCGCGACTATAAATCAATCAGTGTGCAATCTATCTGCTAGTCAAATCCTCAGACGTACCGGCCAAGAGCCTTAGAGGCCTCACGAAGTCCACGAGCAAGGCCATCGTGGATAAGAGCTTTCTTGAGAACACCCTTCAGGGCCTCCTCGACGGTCAAACCGCCAGAAGGTGCAGAGGCGGCAACTTCGACCTCGATCTCCTCGGCGACAACGACTTCCTCGGTGTCAGACTGAACTCAGTTAGCAATGCCCAGTAACCACGCTTATCAATAAAAACTGCATACCATTGTTACTAGATTGGGTATTAATAGCTAGAAGATAAATGCAATGTATTTGGACTTCGTCGACAGAAGCTCGTACTGCTCAGTCCAATGTGATGACGATTAGTAGTCGATTGGCTCGAACTCGCGATGGCTTCGTTTCATCAACGGTTATGCATCTCGTTCATCTTCAGTGAGGGAGAGGTGCGGCTGGCGCCGTGACTGCGTTTTAGCTGACTACCGGCTAAGCCCTAATACGTAGCCCTAATGTTTGTTGTTGTGGAAACGAGTCCCGGCAGACGCGTCAACAAAAGGTTACAAATGCGACGGCGGCATAATCGTAACAAGGTATTCAATAACAAGGTGTTTGAATTAATCTCCGCAGTTTTCCTACAACAGTTGTCACCTTAGAGCTAATAGCTAGGGAACATTATGGCACCTGTATCACAACCAACAGCATCAACAACAGCTCTGCTAACTGAGCATTTCGAATACCCTCCAATCGCTCTGCTCGACGATATCATAAACGCAGTCAACAATATTTTATATAAATGCACGTCCGCAATTGAAACATTTCTACAGACCCAGCCACCTTGCGCAAATATTCCAGATGAAGAGATTGAAGTTGGAACTGCTAAGCTCGAAACGCTTCTGGAAGGAGCAGTGGATCGAAATTTCGACAGGTAACTTGGGTACGGAGAATGTATTGGATTACCACTAATCGCTTCGCTGCAGATTTGAATTATATGTCCTTAGAAATGTACTAGCTGTCCCAGACGATGTTGCCGACGGATGGATGCGGCTATCGCACCACAGGGTAAGATATTTACTGATTTCCGGTCTATTTAGCAATTGGAGTTTACTGATTAACCTAATTGGGACAGAATATAGACTATTCAGTGTCGTATGAGCACTTAGACATTCGCCTATTAAATTTGCGGAAAACATTACAAGCGTCATATCACGTTAACAAGAAACTACGGGAACAGACACGACATAATAGACAGCTTATCTCTCTTCTAAAAAAGTACCAAGCGACGTTATCATTCTTACAAAATACAAGTGGCATTGCACCCATGGACGAGACAGTGAGATTTCTGGTATCACAAGCTGCCGAGATACAACGCAAGTTTGGCAATTTACTGCGACTGGAGTCCAGCTCTGCTCTCCTGGTCAGGCACAGCTGTGGCACGTCGGGGATTGACGTCAAGATCTCCGAACGAGAAGTCTACATTGAGAAGATGACAGCAATGATACTAGGCGCCAAGGATAGGGAAAGTGTGATCGACATTGATGCAGAACGAAAAAGTGGAGCTGACGTTGAGAATTCGAAGCGTGCCGTCGATATAGTGTCAAACTGGTCGTAATGTGCGGTAGTTCTGGACGCATGTACAGTTAGATCTTTGGCCGGAATTTCGATGTGCCGTGCGTTAATAGCAGGCCTTGCAAAGGGTAACGCGGTTGCCAACAAAATCGCCGTATAATTTCAATGAATCAAGCAAGGACCATATCGGCAGTTACAAATTACAAGCATTTCAGATATCTTGTAAACTGATTACCGTTGCATAGAGAGGCAACGAGATAGACAACGAGGTAGTGCCGCGATGCGATCTAGATCTTTCGTAGCTGATCGACATTAAGAGCAAACCCTGGACTGATCTTTAATTCGTATGTCTTAACAAATATACATGTATGTATTCCGATAACAATTGTGTAATTATTAATTACGTAAACCGTGGCAATTCCAACACCAAAATCTCGAATATACCGTGAATATTAATCTGTATGTATCGTCCATCTATTTCTCCCAAATGCTGTCTCCTCGCTTCTTGGCCTCAAAGTTAATCTTTCCCTGTATCAGTATATGGTTAGCACAGGCTCTCTCTAACGAAACCGTGGTCAATAGCAAAGCACAACGAAGTAGCCTAACTCGTACCTCGAATCGGTAGGCACTCCATAATAGAACGCCGGGGATGACGCATAGGAAAATAATAGCGTGACGGGATGTTCTAGGAGTCCATCGAAAGTGCGCCTCGTAGTTTTCTCTCATTTCTGTGTTGTTAGCAAATATATCTCACAACAAGTCGACGTGCTGTTGCTGCCGATATCCTAAGCACAATTGATATTACAGCTCAGATAAATTGCTAGCAGCCTGTGCACATCTATCAAATCTCTCGTACCAAAATGTCTGTCAATGGCGGGGTCCCGCTTAAGCGCTATATTGTGAGAAAAGTAATCGTTAGTTATATCATAATCCCACGTTATGATTGGTCCAGAATTCCCATTGCCTTAATTGGGCGGCGGACGAAGCCATCGCGGCAATGCTAAACCATCACGCTGCAGAACATACTCGGCTGATGATGATCCCCTGCCATCTTGGAAAATTGTAGTAGGGTGAAAGTGTAGGAGACAAACAATGAGTAAATCAAAGAGTGGTTAGAGGTAGTAGTCTTCGGTGATGCTCTGCCCACCCGTTGAACTCATGCACCAAACCTACATGCATTATTAGCTATGTTTCTATGCATACATGCCCCTATCCTGTACGGGTGACGTTAATGGTGTATCTGCATAAATGACGCTCAACGAGCCAGGGCTAGGGTATCGATTACAGATGAAGTCGTGTTTGGAGATAAATGCAGAACCTCAACGATTCTTCTAATGACCGAAGCCTACGCTGATAATTATAGTATCTGGCACAGATCGTTGAAAAGGGTTGACTGCGGCATACTATACGAATTGCTACCACATTATAGAAAGTTCGAGAGTTCGGCTATTCCTTGTCTGCATACGATATAATATTTCTGTGACGCCAGCAGGTTTGATAGTGAATCCTACTAACACATCATTAATCGTCGTGGCGAGAGGTTTATAACGGCAGAATGTGCTACTCTAACCGCAACGGACGTTCTAGTCGACCCGGAATTTTCCAGCAGCATTAGGCGCATCTGCAGGAACGATGTCGCTCCAATAGTCTTCATATGAACATGAAGCTGCTTTTTATTAGCAATCATGTGTAACTTTCCGAGAATAAATGTGTCGGCACCGCAATTAGAACCACACGGCCGTTCCGACTACGCGTCATGGACTTTTGGTAAACTGTTGTAAGCTGTCAACGGGCATCCTTCTGCCATGGCACATACCGGTGTCTGGAAGCGGCAACTATCGAGAAGCTGAAGTTGGTAAATTATTAGTTAACTTATTTGATAACTCTCAATAATAAACATCCTGATAATAGCGACCCCTGAAAACCTAAGTTATGTGCAATAACACGCGACGCGGAGCTATTGACGACGTAAGTGCTTCGTAGGACAGATTAGACAGCAAAGAGCCAAGTACGGTTGAAAGAAGGTAATAAAGTGATATACTCGAACGAAGAGTCGTTGCTGTCAAGTTGGTGACAGATTACGCTTCGGGCCGTTGATAGTGGCCGGCTCTTATACATCCGTGTCCACGTTGTCGCCAACTTTAATTTAATTGTGCGACTCGTTGGTTTGGCAACGACGCCAGGAAATCCTACATGAGCGAGTCCCACTATCAGATAACGTCGACCGATTCTCCCTGGCAGGCTTTTCTCATATCGCATCCGACACGCTCCCTCTTTTCACGATAGACAACGTCCTACTGCGTCCGAAATGACTGCCTCCGTTCGGACTGTGGACTCGCCGAAGGTCTGGACGACCTTGCTGACGAACACTAAGTACTTGTCGGGTCTTCTTGCACTCGAGTACTCTCTGCGCCGTGCAGGCACAAAATATCCATTTCTAGTGCTTTACACGTCTACACTCGAACCTGAAGGTCACGCGGCTCTCGAACGTCGAGGGATAGCAAAAAAGGAAATCCCCTACTTGCTTCCCAAGGTCCACAAGGATTATGGTGTCGAGGTTCGTTTCTATGACTGCTGGTCGAAATTGCAGCCTTTCAACTTGACCGAGTATGAACGTGTCGTTCAACTCGACTCCGACATGCTTGTCCTACAGAACATGGACGAATTGATGGAGATGGAACTGAACAACGCCGACAGAGTATTCGCCGCGTCACATGCTTGTACCTGCAACCCATTCAAGAAGCCTCACTATCCCAAAGATTGGTACGTCCAGCAATTATGATGTGGCCCTCGAAGTTAAGTATCTAATGTTGCACGTAGGATCCCAGAGAACTGCTCTTTCACTCACCAGCATTCTGACCCAGATACTGCCCAGCTGGAAGGCGCGCCAACTAATACTGGCCTCGCTATCTGCAACGGTGGTCTTCAAGTCGTCAATCCATCCAAGGAGACGTATGACAAGATTGTTGCTGCCATGTCCGAACCGAATATGACAGATAACTACGAATTTGCCGACCAGTCTCTTTTGTCTGACGTGTTTCGCGACTCTTGGGTGCCACTCTCCTATAAGTACAACTCGCTCAAGACCCTTCGCGACATTCACAAGCCAATCTGGCGTGACGACGAAGTCAAGAATGTTCACTACATTCTTACTCCAAAGCCTTGGGAAGTCAAAGATGAAAGTAATGAGCTCTTCAATTGGTGGTGGAAGATCAATGATGAGCGACTCACAGTCGAAAAGGAGAGTGGGATTTATGACAGCTTTTAGCATAGTATTTGGAAAATACTATATGACGTTTATTATGTATCTTTTAATGTAGCCCTCTGCTCATTACAGTAAATGTTCATCGTTAATATACGAGGGCAAAGGGAACATATAAAAGTTAGTTTAGATTTTGTTTTGTTCCTAGTTTGGTTGGTTGATTCCTATACAATAGAATTGGATATTCTATTGTTTGCTGGCTATTGTTGATGTAATTGCAGCTATGAATGCTGCAGTTTCCCAACCCAATTTGCTAATACATGGATAGCTATGTAGGACTCCAATCACTTAAATTTGAATCTATGTTGACCGTACAAAATTCACCATAATATTTAGAAATTGCTCATAGACCAATCCACCTGTTATCAGCCTACATTGGGATGCTGTAACTTTACAGCCGTCCAGACCAATACTGTTTCCACCAATTGTTGGTTGGCGTAAATATCCGATCCTCTTAACCCTTGCATCCTTAACTCCTTACCGGCTTCTGTACCACAACCTGGTGATCTTCTGGAGACGCATCTTCTTCTGTAGCTGGAGAATGCCATACATAAGCGCCTCACTGGTAGGAGGACATCCTGGAACGTAAACATCGACTGGGACAATTCGGTCGCATCCTCTGACCACAGAGTATGAATAATGATAGTAGCCACCGCCGTTCGCGCATGACCCCATAGAAATAACCCACCGTGGTTCAGGCATCTGGTCGTAAACCTGTCGCAAAGCCGGAGCCATCTATTCTCAGTTAGCGCTATCGCCTCACAGGTGACCATGACATGACTTCTGCATGCCAATTATTAACAGATACCGCAGTAGCTGCATACCTTATTGGTTAAAGTACCAGCAACAATCATAATATCTGATTGTCTGGGAGAGGCACGGAAAATAATGCCAACACGATCCTGATCGTATCTAGGGCCGGACAAGTGCATCATCTCGACTATAACACAACGTAATCAGCAATTGATATCCCAATAACTTTAAACCTAACAAACTGCAGATTGAGTTGAATCCGCATTACATACCGGCACAGCACGCAAGCCCGAACGTCATTGGCCAGAAAGAGCCCTGCCGGGCCCAATTGGCGATAGCGTCGAGTGTTGTCATCGCATAGTCAATAACATTCTGCGGCTTCTGCTCAGATGGAAGGGGATATTCGGTAGGAAGTGTAGAGCGAGTAACAGGCACCTTGGCTGATGATGGAATCGTAGTAGAAAGGGCTCTCGACGCAACTGGCGCTAGGATGGAAGGGACTGTGGTGGGAGTCGATAGCAGTTGCGAGATGGCAGCAGCGCTGCGTGATGTGAGAACAGGCCGTATCATATTAGTATTTGATGTTATACGCGGACTATTTGCAGACCGGCAGATTGTGGCGGATGAGCAATTATTCAGATCAATCAGCGAAAAGAGCTGCCTAAACACAAGATGGCTTTTCGAAACTTATGCCTGGGTAAATTTTGGAGAGTTGTGTAAGAGCATCCGGCCATGATTTTGCCCAATCGCCTTTCAATGGTCCATGATTGGCTGTCGCCGCACCCGCCTCTGTGCGAACTCCCCCCATGCTTCTTACGTAATTATTCAAAAACTAGTAACCTAACCCAGTGAACAGGCAACTCGGCATACAGTAAATCTCGATGCACAAGGTCAGGATGTTCTATTCCAGTTCTAACGACGCAAGGTAATCTCCGCTGTGACTAATATTTCTTCACTGCATAAATCGCTGTATGCCATAGAGATCTCTAGTATACGCTTCCATAAATCGCTGCGAATTGAAAAGCATGGAATACGCGCAAACACACTGAGAACAATGGTTACAGTTCAAGCTCCGAAACTCGTCTCCAAAGAAACGAATATCTGCGCGCCATAAAGGTTGAGTGCATAGGTCGAAGGAAGTGCTGTAGGCCAGAGCGATTAACAAAGAGGCAGCAGAAATGCTGCAAAACCCCTGGCTCGAGGAAAATCTCTACGACTTCCGGGACACGCAATGGATGACTAAAAAGCATTTGTTGCTGGAGCGGCCAGGTACAAGAACGACAAGAAGCCGTTTACCATCCAGTACCGCTCTCGAAACAAGTGCTTTCAGGAAAGCATTGTGAAGAGCGGCCAACCACTTACGGAGCATCTGTCTTATGACAGCCGACTGGTGAAGGAAGGCTCACAGGGCATTCATATTTATGTGTTCCCGGGCTGCTAGAGGAGTTGGACTGCTCCGGGTTTCGCCAAGTGATATCTCTGGATCCGGATGTACGGACGTTTCGGACGTTTCTGACGGTGTATGCGCCTTATGGTGAAGTGGTCGAGCTGGGGAAAGACGACATCGGCCACATCTACAAATTGTGCCATAGTCTGGTCGACCGCAAAGCCGACTTCTACTTCCTGCCCCTACGTTGTATCGCACGTAATAAATGACCCCTGCATATTCCAGAAATAACATTACATGTCCCATACCAATAACTCATTCTTATACAATAATGTTAATAAAAATACAATACCCATATTGAGGCGCTAAGATAATCCTCAGTTGTCACAAAACAATTACACTCCGTATATACACTAAACAAAACCTCATCTTACGCAGAGTCCTCCGCAGACTGCTGTCTTTTACCCCCCCTACTCTTCAGCTCGCCAGTTACAAACTAGAAACTTGTTAGACACGAACTCGAACACAGTTGATGCGAACATACTTTCAAATAGTAAGGAACCTGCAGACCGCTCTTTAGAAAGAACAGCTTCAAATTACGAGCTTTATCCTTAAGCTGTACCTGATTCCGGTCTTTCAAGACCTCCGATATTCTACCGCCTGGACCATACATCTCCAAAATCTGGCTCCACCGCGGACCCTTGACCTCATCCAAGCCTTGCATGAGAGCAGTCTCTTCCTCCTTCGTCCAAGGCCGACGCCTGGCAGATCCATTGTTAAGCGCACGATTGCGGGCGGATTTCGCTCGCGCAGGAGGCGAAGTTGGCCCAATTGACGTCCTACCAGCCCGATAGCCATCAGTAGCATCCCCATTCATAGTAGGATCCAATGGTAGTCCAGAATCCAAAGAGGCAGTCGCATCCGGGATCTGCTGCGCGGCGGCTGGTACAACTGGTTGTGCATGGACAACGTTAGAACTTGCGAAGTTTGAGAGATTGGTGTCAGGAACATTCGATCTCTTTGCTCTCTTGGATGCAGACTAGTAAAGTATTATTATGGAGCATGTTTGAAGCGCCTATTGGAATTTGAAGACTTACCTGGGGAGGAAGAACAGTCAAATTTTGATAATTCTTGGAAACATATTCGCTAATGTCTTTCAAGAACTCTTGCCAAACATATTTTTCCGAGAGATTTTCCGATGGGTCAGTTGCAGCTAACTATATGTGACGTTAGAATTCGTGGACCACAATATTGAGCGAGTTGGCATACAATTTCCTTTCGACTCTTACAACGAGCTATAAAGTCTTGTTCACTGGGGGTTAACGCGCGCGCCCCGTGACGTCGCGTTACCAGCAACTGGTCCAGGTCTTCTGGGAATAGATCATCCAGAATCTCATCCTTTGAGCGCTCACCCTGCCCCATAGCCGAAATAAAGGCTTGCGTCTTAAGATCAAGATATAAAGCACCTAGGTCAATCGATTAGTAATTTTCGGCAGGTATCGTAAACAGACAGTGTAGTTTACCTTGACTCTTGAGCAAGCGCGCACCGTCAGGAACAAATGAATCCAAAAAGTACTCGTTCAAGTGAAAGAAGCCAACTTCAGTTGATCCGAACACAGACGAGACAAACGTAGCCAAATTTGCCTTACGAATAATAGAACGGTAACGCGGTGATTTTGAGAAGCCCAAGGATGATGCTGACAAGAAGGCATTGTGACTGTATAACTTCTTGGTTTCTAAGAAATCATGAGCAATTACAATAATGTGAAATGAGCCAATGTAACATACGATCGAATAGCGACGTCAGCGTCCGGTATGCCTGGCCTTGGTCACTCTCGGGTTGCGTTACAATGTTAAATGTATCCTGGTACGTTCCGCGGCCGAGAGCTGTAAGAATTTGTGACGACTGATTAAAGGGGTCGTTAATGCCACGACGGTGATGTACCAGCGACCATTAGCTTACCAAATTGTCGAGTATGGGCATACTCTGGATCTTTAATTGCATTGACGGGTCCTGCGAGCTCGTGAAATCATCGAGAGAGAAATCGTAGGAATCTTCACGATGGATATCTTCTTCCATAGACACAGGGTTTGCCCCGCTCACATTCTCCAATTGCTCAGCTATAAACCGCAACTGCTCTGCATCGTCCAGGTCGAACATGCGCTCAGTCTCCTCATGTGCTCGCTTTTGTCTGTGAGGATCATTCGATGACGTAGCCTCATCGTCGGCAAGGCCATCTTCAACGTGGACGTCTAGACTGTCAACATCAACAGCTGAAGAGGATTCGTTAGCTTGGGCTCAATATCCGCGCATTATGACAAGCTCTGGCCATGAAGAAACCGGAATACCTACTTATCATGATGAAATCGACTTTCGCTAGGGTTCAGACAAATTATCAGAGGGCTGATGAGGGTTGTTCAAAACAATCTGATAGCTTATAGGGTTTGTTACGAAAGACTTGAGAATGGTGACGATTGTTCAAACTTGCGAGTATGGAAAGAATGCTCAAACGCTACTTGATTTGGGCTTAAATAGCCAGATTGAGTGACGATTGAGACTTTATGTGCAGCAGAGAATTGGAGCATATGTGGCGGTCAAACTTTCTGCCTCTTAGCTCGCAAGCCCCGCCAGCCATATCTAAGCAGTCTACATATTGAGGGAGAATTATAATGTTATGCAATGATTGGTAAAATCAGGTTCAAAATTCCATAGCCTATAATGTAGTGAGTACTGAAACATTAGTAGACATCTACTATAAATAATAAATTTCCTTGACAAGAAGTAAGCGGCGCAATTCGTTGCACGTATGGCGAGCAGCGTTTTGTGCCGGCTACCATATCCTTAAGGGTAATGAACCCAGCTCAGGCAACGTTTCTACTGCTCCGCTACAGCGTTATAATACTTCCTAGAATCTACGGTGTCGTTTGCTATTTATATCGACTCATCACATTTCTGCTTCTTACTGCTAGGATTGCTGCGCACTGAACAACATTTGTCATGATGGAGATGCTAAAAAGGGCTATCTATGGTCCAGATCCGCAAGAACAGGTACTACATTAGTTTCACATGTTTCGCAGTGTATTACCGCTTTACATTGCACCGAGATTGATGCTAACTCAAATACGTGCTCTTGAAGATGCGAAAATGTAACGGTCTACTGCGGAAAAATCAACGGCAGCTCGATCGGCAGATAAGCAATTTAAACTCCCTGGAGACTAAGACGAAATCAATGATAAAGGCTGCAGCAAAGAGGGGTGATGTTATATCGGCCAGGACGCTCGCTAAGGAACTATATAATGTGCGCAAGCACCGGACAAGGTTATATAGTTCCAAAGCTCAATTGGCCTCAGTCGGTATGCAAGTCAATGAGACGTTTGCCGTGCGTAAAATACAAGGAAGCATGAAGTCAAGCACCGGTGTTATGAAAGAAGTCAATAGTCTGGTTAGATTACCGGAATTGACAGGAACAATGAGAGAGCTAAGCCAGGAGCTTATGAAGGTACACATTGTCATTTGTTGAAGTTTGAGCTTAACTGACCACTCGACAGGCCGGGATCATGGACGAGATGGTCGGCGACACCTTGGACACATTGGACGAAGCTGACGGTATCCTAGAGGAAGAAGCTAATGCGGAAGTTGACGCCATTTTATCGGAGATTACAGGAGGCAAACTTGGGCAGATAGGATCTGTGCCAGAAAATGTACCAACTGAAGAGCCGGAAGAGATCGAAGAGGAGCCGGACTTGGAGGACATGAGAGAACGGTTACGAGCATTGCAGAGTTAAGATAGGAATTATATAATTTGTGCATGTCATCTATATATTGGAATTAGAATTTGTGCAATTCATTGCCTTTGCCAGGTGTCGTCGATCGCTGAAGTCTTTCTAAAGTCTCGCCCATATTAGCGGTCACATATGAACGCAAGACGTTAGCCCGTAAAAATACGAGGATATATCCTTCGCATTTGACAATAGTTCACTATACTACATGTCCTGTCTCTATTAATGTCGTACCACATAATGTAATCAAGCACAATACACCAAGACTCCCAATATGTATCCTCACTCTCAATCGTGTACGAAATCGCGTAAGGAATATCTTCGACTTGCATCATACACTGACCGTCGATCTACTCCGTTAGCAGATCTTCGATTTCTTTGTCACTTTCATCTTCAGCCTCCATTTCCGCTTTCCGTCGGAACGCCTTCTCTATCTCTTTAATACGCTCCTTCTGTCTTCTCCGTGCATTTCTGCCCCAGACTGACTGTGTTGATTCTTCATTGAACTGCTCATCTGGCGGCGGTGGTGCCATAACTTTAGCTGCCACCTCAGCCCGGGCTCGTTCGTTAACCTTGCGATGCTCTCGTTTCTGCAGCTCTCCACCTAATTTCATAAGGTATGGTCGAAATAGCAAGTACCCTGCAACGACAATGAACATCGGAAAGTAATCTCTTAACGTGTAGTCCTTTAAATTATCGAATATTTTGATCGCCATGGTGGATGATTGACACTGTGTGTAAGGTATGCTGAATAGAGAATTTTCAGATTGTAGCACTAAGACTTTGGAACAACCAGAAATGCCAAGATAAACAATCCAAGCTTAGCAGAGCTCGTCAGAATGGGCCGACGTGACTTTATGGCTCCGGTATATGAATCCGGCGGGTAAGATAATCAGTTATTCAATGTAATGCCAGGTCTTTATATGCCATGCTGGTCTTCATTGCCATCGACGCAAGCGGCGAATACTTCGGCGTGGCGCCGCATAGATGTGCACTATCCTGGAACTAATTTCCTATAACATTGCGTAGTGTTACTGTGATTAGTCTCTCGCTTCTGCATCCAAATTAATTAACAACTCATTACGAGTAAGGGTTTTATTTCTTTTGTTCGCGTGAATGGTCGGCAAATCGTCGCGCGAATCGTCGCGCGACGCGACGCGCCGATACTGCCCGGTTCACTAAACAAACCCGTCGTCGCAAACCTCCCCGATTTTACGGCCATCGCCTAGCCGCCTACAATCCGGACAAGTTCATTCGCCATGCCCGCTGCACCAGATAGTGAACTGAGACAAGTGAGTAATAACAATATCTCCGTTGATTACTTGCTTACTCGAATTCTTAGCGTCTAAAATCTGCTATATGGTACACCGGTGTGTCCCGTATTAGATTGCGTTGTCTACCCTGATTCATTATTATTGATTGTTATCATGCAGTGGGAAAGATCGTTGATGAGGAATGTCTTCAGTTGAGTGCAAACGCAACCCCTCAATATATTGCCGCTTTAACTGAACTTGTCTACACACAGGCTGGTCAGTAAGGTAATCAGCTGCTAAGTTAGGACGATTGCTAACACGGTGCTCAGTAACACTAGCGAAAGATATAGAGTCATTCGCGCAGTATGTGGTCGTTGACTCTCTTTTACATGTCTGATCGCTAATAATAGGTATTCAGCCATGCCGGCCGAAAAGTCGTGTCTACAGACGACGTATTAATGATGTGCAGGCGAAACGATGGTCTAAAAGAAGTTTTGGAAGAATTTGTGGAAGATTTAGAGTCAAAGAAAAGAGAACAAAAGAATGCAAGCAAAGCTTTGCGATAAGGTGCCCTTGATCGAGAATAATATAGATCTGTGTAAAGTATTATTAGGTCTACGAGTTCCCGTTGATGGATTATCTGATGTGTAAATATTTCTGGTAGTAGATAAAAATCGGCACTAGTTACTTATCGGTAATTGATAAATAAGCCGTCACATGTTTTGTCTCCATATCGGCTGTAGTCGGCGTCAAAATGGAGGCAGATGATTCGGACTGACACATCCCAGTTTGTTGACTGACAGTGCCTAACACACATCGCGATCGCCAATGTTCATTACCTCCGTTATACGCCAAGGTAGCTTCCCTCAGAATGCCATTGTGCACCCTAAACCTTGTGCAATCCTTTGAAGCGGAATAGAAATGATTTAGAATACGAATACTTTATTATATCGTATAACACAACGGGGATCTAAGCCCCTTTGTACGCCTTGGTCGGCTCCCAGCCTCATATACAATCTGCCGGAAAAATATCACAAAGAGAAAAACCAACGAAGCAACGAGAACACAGACGAAGCAAGCCAAAAGGCAACTAGAACACAAACGAAGCAAAAAACACAAAGCAACGAGAACACAAACAAGCGACAAAGTCCGGTATTAGTCTTGACACTTAGCTACAGGCTTCTTGGGGAGATACGGAGCTCGCAGGACCCTGGTCTTAAGGCCATGGGATACATGGAGATGCCTACGGTAAGCAGTGGCGTCATTGTACTTGCTGTCGTCGTTGCAGTCTGGATACCGACACTGCGTGGGCCACCTGCCACTATGGCGTCTGTCCAGGTGCATATTGTAGCCTGACAGTGTGGTGTACACCTTGCTATGATTGCAGCCATGAGGGCACGCCTTTTGCTGGAACTTGTGAACCTGTCCGATGTGCGAAAGCAGCGCCTTCTTCGTCGCAAAGACCTCAGAGCGTCCGCTGCAGTCACAGCTGAATTTGGTGCCTGCTTCCTCCTTCGCAACGGCTCTCGCAACGAGGGTCTCGCTACAAAAGAATTCATGCTTGGCCAAGACGTCACGTCGGATATGGCTGTATAGACACATCCGGGTCTTCCGGCAGCGGAATTCTAGCGGTGTCGGGTCGTCCCGCGAATTTCCTCTCACAGAGTGCTGTCCGATACCTTCCGCGAATGACGTCTTTCCGTTCAGGTAGCTGGGCCACGCTTTTGCAAATTCGTGGTTGGAAACAACATTTATGTTCGAATATGCCGACACAAATTCGGATGCAGTGATTTGCACCTTGTCAGCAGAGCTTGATTCCATGCGCTGCTCCTCGAACAAGGCCACACTGTCGAAGTCCGTCTGTTGTTGATCGGGGCCGTGCGAAGTGGCTTTCCCAAAGAGCTGCGAATCGAGGCGCTCGAATTGGTTGGTGTCGACACACGAATCATCGAGAACATCTCCGTCAAGCAGTCTCGGATCGATCGCACTGACAGTAGTGCTGCTCTGATTGCCAGAATCAGGAGATATACTTGACCCAGCCTGTGGCTTCGTTCCCTACCTGTCGCTCTTGATGCGACCCGACGAAACTTGCGATCACGTTCACCTCACTTGTAGACTTCTGGGACAACGGAGTGGCTTCGGTCTTGCTTGAACGGCTCCTCTTCGTTGTCTCTGGCGTGGCGGTCTTGATGAACTCCTCTTGACGCTCGCGGCGAACGTTATACTGAGCGCGTCGTCGCGCGCTCCGCGAGTTCCGATCCCCTTCGAGCGGCTCGTTGCGGTCTTGCCAGTCTCGAATCTCTTCCTCAGTGACCGGGCTTTTAATGAGCTCTAGGGCCGACTGCTCGCTAAACTTTGCTCCCCAGGGATGCACAAATTCTCGTTTTGCTCGATCATTATAGAACTCCCGCATGGGGCTACCAGCATATCCCTCGGTGATGCCCCGCTGGAAGGCCTTGTTGTGATGACCTAATGATTGGCGAACCTCATTCGTCGTGAATCCGAGTCCTTCTGCTTGAGGCAGATGCGACACATCCTGCGCTGCCCCAAGTCGAGTAGCACGCGTATACACCCTAGTAAGGATGTTTGACACAATCTCCATCTGCTTCACAGAAAGGCGAAGCTGTCCGGTGTCCGCTGGCTTGTCGAGATCACACTTCCTGACTCCATTAGTAAAGGCGCACAATACTGGGCGGTCAGGAAACGTCCAGACAACCCTTCCATCTGCCGCGTTCGACGCGTGTTCGAGCACTTCCTGGATGGTCGAGCCGACAACAAGTCCATGGCGAAGAGCGTGAATCATGAGGAGCGAGACTGTACACATGTGTCGGTATCGAGGATCGCCCAAAGGTCGGAGATAAAATTCGAGCTCCTTGTTTCTCACATTCTTGCTGCCCTTGGCGAACTCAATCTTGATCTGAGCTCTCAAATTCTCGAATTTTGGTTCGCCCTCCAGTAGCAGCTCCACGTGCCTGTACTGTAGGAATTCCATTCCTTCGTAGTATTGTGACCGAGCGGCATCTCCGGCGCGGCATCCGAGGCTCGTAACAAGGACAACAGACATCAGCCTGGCGAGAGTAATATCCCAATTCCACGTACCATGGTTATGATGATGTTCAAGCCAAGCTCTTCCCATGCGCGACACGATCATGAAATTCAACCAGACTCGTCGATTCCATAAGCCTCTCGTGAGTCGTTTGTCTCGGACAGCAACGTCGATGAACGTCTGTAGGCGAATGCCGTCATGTTTCGTAAGTTCATAGCCCGAGCTCTTTGGGTACGTGAAGGTTCCGTAATCTGAGATGAGGCTAAACCCACTAATTACGACGTCGTCGATAACTGCTGGTTTATCTCTGCCTACAGGACGTAACTTCCCGATAATGCTGTCGAAGAAGCGTAGAACGTCATCTCCAGTGAATGGCACGCTCAACGACTGCTTGAGAGCCTGTGTGCGGAATGCATTAAACCTCTCGACCCAGAGCTATTGAGTAGCTCTCGTGCCGGGCGCACCCTGTCCGTATTGCAACTGCTTGACAGCGCGCTTTGATGTCAATCGGTCAATGTCAGCAGCTTCGATAATCAGTGCAATGCTAGCACGACCCGGCTGCCTTCCCGAGTTCTTGCTCACAGCTGGTTCGAACTCGATGTCAGATGAATTGAAGTCATCCATGATCTGAACAGTGAGCTGGCGCAGTGGAGACAATTGACAGCGTCGATTCAATGATGGATGAGTACAGGAGTCAGGTGTGGGAGAAGAGGTAGAGGAGAGAGGGACAGGCACGTTGAAGAGAATGTCGAGGTCGAGATTGCCGGATCAGTCAGTCGGTCGGGGCGATAGCGCGCGCTTATCGAATACGACGCAGGGAGAGGCACAAGACAAGCTAGTACTTGAGAAGTCTGACTGATCGCTGCGGCCCCATCATGGCTACTAATGTTTCGTATATTAAACGCTGAATAACGCGCAAGGACTTAAATCGATGTCGTCGTGTGCTCGGCAGGCATCGTTGAGCAGGTCTCGCTTCATTTACTGCTTCTGAGCGAGAGACTAACAGACACCAGAAACCCCTGCAATTTGACGAGGGGTCTCACCGCGATGTGACATATGTCCTACAAATTGGACACACTCATATAAATGGGGAAGTGAATAAATGTTCTAACAGTCCATACGACATGCGAGAGAATAACGTAAGACACTAATTATCCAACACTTCTGCATGACTGACTATTTTAATGTCAATTGTAATAATTGCCTACCGACAGAATCGTCCCCCTCATTGCCGGGAAAGTAAAAAAAAATCATCTAATCGAGCCGCTAAATTGGATACTTGTGGTTAAGAGCTGGTATGGGTGAGAGAAATTCTTCGCACATAACCTCCGGGTTGTTTAGGGGCGAGGGTCTATGTCACCTTAAAGAGGCGCGCCCATCACACGCGGGCACCGCACCACGCAAACGCGACGCAAGCAGCTAAACCCAAGCAAGGCACAGCGACCAGTCAATGTGCCCTGGCTTACTCGCTCTATGCCCTCACTTCACTCCACCAGCTGCCACCTAAGCTTCATCTCGCACAATCCATCCATTTATATCGCGCTGACATGTCTAACGACGCGACGAGACACCTACAGTATATAGAGGAACATATTTCCCATGCCAATGTCATCCCACCGCTACAGGCCCTTCTCACTTCGCAACAAGGCATCGTTGTTAGAGTCCCCGACACTGGTGCCAAACTACGGGTTCTTCTTGAGCCAGCCATTACACGCAACTCGTATATACGGAAAGATGTTTATGAGAAGCATTTCCTTAAAGGCGATGATGGGGCTGACTCCAAACTGGAAATGCTCGATCCACCTGTTCGGCAACCACTGCTAACTTCGCTAAACCGGACATATAGAACAAGCTCAGCCAAAATTGACTTGTCTGCATCTTTACTCGATCTCCCCGCATTGCCCGTACTTATTCAAGAAGCACAGGCGGCGGTAATGAAGGAAGAAATGTTGAAAACTCAAGATCAGGCATCTCCTTCTGTGACTACAACGAGTGACTTATCATTGACCTCTAATGTCGCTGGACGAACCAGTGTGGTGGGAAATGCAGAAGCTAATTTGAAGCCATCTCAGCCGCGAAAAACAACCATCCCTCTGAATTCGTGGGCCAGAATAGCATCAGGTTCTTTCCCGGACGCCAAATACTCCAGCAGACCGTCGAATGCAGCAGTGTCGGAACAAAGTCGAAATGAATATAGCGAAAATAATAGTATCAAGGGTAACAAGGAGAATGCTGAGACTATTGATGAGAATGATACGAAACAAGAGCCTCAAAGTAGTCGAAACTTGCGCAACAGGCCAATCTCGTATGCGTCTATCGCCAGTGCATCAGCTAGTATGTCAGTGTCCAATGATCAAGAAAGAGATGGTCAATCTGGAGCACGAAAATTAACAACGTTCATACTCTCTAAGGCAACAGGGAAATCATTGGACAATTGGCGGGGGGTTGGAAGTGTTCCGGACGGATATCCTGATACAGACTCAATCGTGTCAAATCAATGTCTTGATGCACACATCGACGCAGAGTCAGACGGATTCAATACCGCCAACATGTCGGCGTCATCTATTTCATGGTTTGAATATGACGATGATGAGATTCCTTCGTTCGAATCTACACTAGTTGCCATAAATACCAAATTGGAGCACAGCAATATGCCAAAAGCAGAGACTAACAAGACTGATGGAAGTATTGAAGCCAACATGATTAAGGGCATCACAGATAGTGCAAATGCCGCATCAGACGCATCGAATACGACTAAAGAACTGACAACTACCACTCATGGGCTGTATCAGAAATACAATGTTGGCTTCAAAGATGACGAGAATATGATTTTGAACTCAGCTGGCGTGGTCGCTCTCAGCCGCGAATCGTCCGCAGACAAGAGCAATAAATCAACTACACCTCTCGAAGAGATCGAAATTTTAAAAGCCAGTAGCGGATCGCCGATAACTGTTGAAGTTACTGAGATTGTCATGGATAGCACCGAATTCTCGCCCACAACTGCCATCGACCCCATTGAAGGCACAAAAGGTAACAATAGTCAACCTAAAACCAATGAAATTGATTTAGTTGAACGGCAGATAACCGGTGCAAAATCCGCTGAAGTCATTCGTAAACAGGCGAGCGGCTCGGGCGATGTTACCGGCTCGGCGTTGCAAGGAGGCGTGCTTCTGGATTTGCCGAATCTATCAGCAGATTCGACGCAACAGTCTGACAGTACCGACAATAATGTACAAGAGATGCGAGGAACAGTCGCAGATATTTGGGAAGCGCCATCAATCAATCTTGCTTTGCCAAGAAATGTGTTTTTGAAAGTTCTTATCGAGTCTCTACCTTTGACCCTGTCATGTTGCGTCGTGTCGGAATTATTTCCATATCGAAGCGACAGCGCCGGATTTGATATTGTAATGGGCGCGCGAGCATTTGACTATCTTCCTTATATTTGGGTGAAACATGATCCCCTAAAGGGATTTACAGTCACTCAGTTTCATAATCGCTTCCAGACTGCACAGTGGACGGACAGTATTATCAGGTAGCAGAGGATGCGTTATTGACCTAGTCAAATGTTTGAATCATACTAACATTACCGTTATTATAGAGACAAACTTCTTAACCAGAATCAGATATTGGCTTATCCATCTTCAACAACAACAATCCACGTATGGATCTACAGCGTGATGTATGATCGAGAGACAGCAATTTGTGCGGAAAACTCGGCCATTTCGGGCATCGGCGACAGTGACTCAAAGATGTCGGATAAGATTGCTTGTGGTTATGGCATCTACTTCTCCAAAGAATCCGCTTACAACAATTTCGGCACCTGCGAGCCAAAGAGTCAGTCATTTCATGAAGTTGTGGCACTGTTCGAAGCGATTGTGAACGCCTGTACTGTGCAGGAATTGAAGAAAGACTTAATTGTTGTGCACACAAAATCCATATATTTGTACGAAACAGCTTCACGGATGGAAGAGTATGCGAAACGTGACTGGACGACGAAAGACGGTCAGCCTCTTACAAACGGGGATATGTGGAGTGTGCTCTATAAGTTTGTTAATGCAGTCGAAGCTAGACACAACGACCAGCGACCAGCGCGTGTCTTAGTAGTGAAAGTTAACAAGAGATCGTCAAAGATGGAGCAAGATTATCTTAAAGGAGCCAAAACGTGAATATGCTTATTTAGACTTCTAGTGGTATCTTACAAAGATACCAGATTGACATTTGAGCTCCGATGTTTACTAACTTTTCTAATTCTAGCTTAGCGAAAATCGCTGCAAAGCATGCAATAATGTACGACTTAGAAGCGGAAGGAGTTGCAGGCAGTACTACAATACCTGAAAATGCTAATGGAATGACGTTGGAGCAATTTGAACAAAGGATCAGGAAATTGAACAGAAACAAGCCAACACCTATAAAGCCATCGAAGTATAAAATTAGTCACTCTATCGATTGGGAGCGTAAGCACAATAAGGTGGTTGTCAATTCCAAATCTGATCCGATTTTGGATTCTTACAAATTGCTCACCGGCGACTATTCGGTTAATGCTGAGGGGTCTGTTGGTTTGTACTTCAGAACTACTCCTGTTGGGGGCATGACTGTTTGCATTGAAGGCAAATATTTAGAAGAGGCATGGAAGGTGTAATCCAGACTTCAGCATATTCTGAAATGCATATTTACTGTGGCTTGGTGTAGCTAGTCCAGACTGACTGTGAAATGTGGTAGGCATTCGATATGGCCTAGTTTTATACTTATTATTAAAGTGAATCATTGACGACAACTGAAATAGATTGCGTTAAATCTAGAGATATTACTACGTAGCAAGTAAATATAGTATATATGGGGGATATTATGGATTGTCATTGGTGTTTCACCCGTTTAGCAGGCATCCACTTGCCAAATAATTAACCTGCCGGAAAAAAATACATTTATGCAAACTGTTTAATTCTCCATTATTAATGAAGGGAGAATTGCGAAACGAAAGAAATGAATATGTAAGCCCCCCAGGAGTACACCATGGTTAGAAGTATGAGTTAATCTGTGTGAGTTTTGAGCTAGCGCACAATTATAGTTCTCGCAGTTCAGTGTTGACGTGTCGCCGCAAGTCGGCCATAGCCAAAGTTTGTTTACAGTTCCCAATTTGGAGACCATAACTGAACGTTGGGTTTTCGACGAGAGGCAGTGTGTCCCAGCCTAAACACTACGTAGGCTGCAAGTAGCAGCGTTGAGGCAATTTTACTCACTCATTTCAACTGGAATATTATTATTTTGAGCAGGATCAGTGAATATAATGGCCACTGCAATGGCCGGCAGCGTCTCACAATCCAAAGACCCCGTCATAGGGAGCTCGGTGAAGGTCGGTCACGGAAGGATCTCAAGTCAGCAATCCTCTGCTCAAAGGCTCGCTCATGTTCAAGCTGAATCCTTTCCTGAATGGGCGGACCCTGAGCTCTCGGAGGAGTGGATATCACAACCAAATTCACCTATGATATCGCCAAAGAAGACGAGTGATAGTGTAAGCTCGAGGGCGACAACGACATTTTCAGGTGAAGGTGAAGGCACAACGCGCATTTTGACCGACAAGAATCCTTTAAACGAGCAGAATAAGGCTGCGACGCCGGAATGGAAGAAGATGAGCAACCCCAGGGATTTTTTTAGTCCCATGACGTTAGAGCGGATGTTCCAGCCTACATTTGGCGACCTGTATGTTGAGACTTGCATTCGCGTTCTGGCCCGTCAAATATACTAAATTTGTGGTAATCTTTAGATCGTTTACCGGCTCTAAGTTGCGCCATTCAAAGGATACTCATTCACGATTAAAGGTTAGTTTATCGAAGTTGAAATCGGAATTGGATAAAGTCAGTCCCATACTTGGACCTATGCAGCCACTGCAACAAAATCGACTTGTTACTGTCGGCAAATCTGTCAAGGTACAACAGGATACAAAGGAGAATAGGCTTGCGTCTTCTCAGGATAGAAAGGAAAACAGACTAGCGACTTCTACAGTTGCCGTGGAAGGAATCGAAGATGAGAATGGGAATCCGCAGACTGCCAGAACAAATACCAATGACATTGAGCCAACCAAAGTGAGCAGTCCCCATCCACCTCAGCAAAAGAACTTCAATTTCACAGTCAGCAAGACAACGGACGCGACTCTGCCGCAGCCTGTTTCAGCGTCCAAGCTAAAGCTATTTCAGGCTCGGGATACGAATACAAAATCTAAACTTGAAGGATTAATTGACCGTTCGGAAGCGGCGGCGGCATATGAACAATTCGATAACGAACCCGATGAAAGTGTCGAGGTGAAGCCTCTATCTCCGGGCAAGGAGCGGACGCCCAAACGGCCGCGATTGGAGTTATCAAAGTCTCATGTAACGACGCAAGATTTCATGTCACAGGCAGAACATATCATGGACATGCTTAGGGGCCTGAAGAAGCCTGCCCATTCCATGCTTACCGACGGTGACTTTTCTCAACGACAGAGTGAGATGACTTCAGTATCACAAGGTCAATCAGACTACGAAAGCATATCTATTTCTCCGGAAAGGCGGAGAAAATACACAGTGAGACAAAATGAATCGTTGAATGACTCCATAGCCAGCAAAAGTGCACCTAGTGAGATTGCGCATTACAACGAAAATGAAGGATTGGATGAAGAAGAACTTCGCCCAAATAACGACATTTACTATGATTCCATTCGTAACAGGTACGAGACAAGCAGCACACAATTACGAACAGCTGCCGCAGCCGGGTCACAATCTAAGCACTCGCTTACTGAGGTTGTCATCAATCCTCTCTCGCCAATTCCGACCGCCGCCAACAGTCAACAACGATCACGAAACAAAGCCACCGTGCAGTTTGACAGGCCTGCTCAGGAGAGTCCGAGGTGGAAATCACAGAAAGCAATGCCGGCTACTAAGTCACCATCAAAGAGTGCTGCTACTCCGAACACCGGCCATCCGACGATGTCGTCTAATGCATCGAGCAAAAAGTCAACTAGTTCCGGAAGCCAAACCGAAGCCATGCAGGTCATTCTGAAGGAACAAGTGGAGAAGTATATACCGGTAAGCTTTGGATCTATGGTCTTTGATCGTCAGAATCATAGATGGATCAAGCGCAAAAAGAGTCCTGCAGGGAACGATGATGAAGATGATGTTTTCAAAGGAATTGAAGATCTCACCGATGGCGGGGCGGCGGGCAATTATTTAACGCAACAGGACAACCAGCCACAACATGAAGTTTTCATTGAGAAATATCGAAACTCGCTCCAACGCAGTTTATCTTCGCTCAAGGAGACATTAAGTCGGAAATCATCAAGCGAGTCACAGTTCAATTCTCGGAGTCAGTCGCCTCAGATACGTCAAGAGGTTACCAATATCAGAAACCAGAATCGAGGGCAGAACACGTATCGAAGCGTGTCGATGGTGACGAAGGAGACAATAGAGTCTACTCCATCGCCCCAGCAGCAAACGAATATGCGCCCTACCACTCTGGGTTCGAAGCCAGAAGTATCATTTGCACTTCCACAGAATGAACAAAGTTCACCTTATGCGCCGGACATATCATACATTAAATCTCGCCACGACGCTACTGCAGTTTCTCAGCTCGAGTCGTCGTTTTCTATCGCTGTTCAGAATCTCGTTAAAATATTGTCAGATATTCACCCCTTTGAACCATATTGGCAGGATATCACGATACTAGAATTGCAAGGTCGCAAATTGGAAACACTAGTTCGATTAGACGAATGGTGCCCTCAACTTTTGAATCTCAATGTGAACCAGAACAATTTGGGCTATTTGACTGGCGTCCCAGAATCTACGAGAGTTCTTCGAGCAGCACATAACAATTTTTCAGAACTGACTGCATTTGGGTTTTTATCCAATTTGCAATACTTGGACTTATCGAATAATCAGATGGAGACATTAGATGGTAAATCAATGATGCAGGGAGCTAGGTATATTTACTAACGTTGTGCTTAGGAATGTCACGACTAGTTCATCTGCGGGAGATCATTGTCGATAATAACGAACTTGTTAATATCGATGGAATTATGCAATTGGATGGGCTCCTTCGTTTAAGTGTCCGAGGAAATAAAATAAAGACGCTTAATCTTGAAAATTCGAATTTGTATGTGCATTAGCCACTTTATTTAGTAAACACCCGCTAACACTTGACCAGAGCTCGAATGGAAGATCTAGACATATCCTCAAATAAGCTCCGAGATATCTCTAGCCTTGAGAGACTCAAGAACCTCATGTTGCTCAACCTCGGTAAGGGTACTCAGTTATTATTATATGACAGTGATAGCTAATTATTGTAGACGACAACTTGTTGTCTGGCGTGAATCCAGACGGTTATTTGATGCGCCTGAGAACGCTGAAGATCTGCAGAAACGAGCTCAAAGAATTTGATGCTGCCGCTTTCCCGAACCTGAGGATCTTGTACCTCGATGACAATCGTTTACAGCGCGTATCTAATCTAAAGAAATTGCGATTACTAGAGAATCTGAGTGTTCGTGATCAGCACACTACTACGAAGTATGTCATCAATTATTGCCATGACAATGCCGCCAATTTCGGAAGTGATTCTAATGTTCTAACTTTTTGCAGTGAACTATGTTGCCCCCATTTGACAGATGTACGCAAGCTATATCTGTCCGGCAATAGACCCAAAGACTTGACGTTCCAGCAGCATTTCCTCAATCTGCAATCGTTGGAACTGGCCTCAGTACAGTTAAAAGAGCTTCCAGACCAGTTTTCTTCATTCGCTCGGAATTTGCGAGACTTGAACTTATCCTTCAATGAGCTTAGCGATATATCCAACTTGAAGCATATTCCTAAATTGCGACGCCTATATTTGATCGGAAATCAGATCAAACAAATGGAGCATCTTGCAAGCGTGATCGCAACTTTCCCGGCCTTGCAGGTACTGGACATGCGGATGAATCCACTTACATTGTCCTTTTATCCGCCGGTACTCACGGTTACAGACTCCAAGGATACACCAGAAGCGAACATTCTTGGCGCGCATCCACCGTCGCGGAAAGACCTTCATAGACAGTACAATCTTGTGATGTCACGTCAGGCGCAGTTGGCATGGGAGAAAAGGGACAGCCAGTTTGAGTCGCATCTCCCGAGGCTAAGTCTGATGAAGCGAAAGGCGTATCAGGGTTTAATGTTTATTTCGGCGCCTTCGTTGTTGTGGCTTGACGGCGCTTCGTTCACGAAGGATGCCATGTCGGAAATGAGCCGGATTTTGGAAAGGGTGACGCTGAATGTAGAGAGAGGGTCTATTAGCAAGAGAAGTTAGGATGACGTGGCTGCTACGCGCTGCCGGCATCATACACGCAAGCGGTAAGACTTTTCATTATTTACATTTTCTACGTTTTTTCTGCTCTTGGGCGAATATGTGTATTTGTAGCCGCGCAATAGTTCAGTGTATTCTACCTATATGTACAATAAGTTATCGTTAAATGGTGTTAAAATTTTGTTATTTTTTTGATGAGGAATAAGGAGTAAATCTTGTTAACGGACATTTCCGTCTTCTATAATGAATTTATTATATGATGTATCGTTATTATATTGACGTAATCGTGTAGCATTAATTCTCACTGACAAGCTATACGCAAAAACAATGTAAAGAACCACATAACGCGGACAGCATATCACCCATAAAACAGTGCAAAACAACAAAAGCATTCTCAAATCAAAATTTAATAACTATTATATTACACACATCGTCATTTCTTTCTCCTATCACATTTGAATCACCTTAATTAGAAGCCTGCTTGAAAATGGCATTTCGTTCCTCAGTGGACAAAGTCTTGAGTGACTCGACCAGGCCCTGCAAAGCGACATCCTTATCCGCGCGCACGAGAGCCAACAAGTCCTGGATCTTTGCATCCTTTCTAACCTGTTCGACTTTGCTGGTGATAGCGGCACCGGACTTCTCGATCCAGATTGCGACGTCTGAGTCGGAAGTTTCGTTGATACCAGCCTCCGCATACCAAGACTTCAATCGGGCAACGCGTTCTAGTCTCGTCGATTTCGGGTTCGCGGCCTCAAGATCGCGAAGAATATAGCTCTCGCTAACACGACGTCTAACACGCCAGTAGAAGAATCGTCTAGCCTCACGCCAGTGAAGGACTTCACGGATAGTTCCCTTCGCCTTCATTCGTCCTGCCCGGTCGTGCAAGTCGGCGAACTGTAAGCTGATCTGTCGGTAGATTGGCATCAATGTGCTTTCCCGCTCGCTCAACTTGACTTTAAGATCTTGAGCAATTGCCGGAGTAAGATCTTTCTTGTCGGCCTGGCGCTTAAGCGAGGCATAGACCGGATCGAGACGTGTCATGGTCTCCAAGAGACGGTCACGACGGTACTTGATGCCAACCATACCCTCGGGCTCCAACACACCGGCACGCGCCTCCTCATCCGCGTACATCTCCATCTGATCAGAGTTGATAGTGGGGTCGATAACAACCCACGAACCACCACGAAGCTCTGCATTCGGCGGAATGTATACGAAAATAGGCTGTTTGTAATCAACAAGCGCATCCACGATGAACGAACCGTACTTCAAGACCTCGTTGTACATATCACGCTGACCACCAGAGAAACCTCTCCAGTTGGCGAGGATTACGAGTGGAAGCTCCTCACCGTGGTTGAAATCGTTAATCGCCTGAGCGGTCTTAAATGCCGAGTTGGGGTACCAAACCTGGCCGGCTTCCTGGACGAGCATTTCTGTTGAATCGGGATTGGCAGGATCGGCGGGGAAAGTGTTCTCGACCGAGCGGACTTCAACGCCAATCACACCGACAGGGATACCACCTAAGCGCGCACGACCGACAACGACAGTTCGAGCCCAGCCACTAAGGGTCTCCTGGAACGAGTCTTTGTCGAACAAACCGTACTCGAAACCGCCCTCCTCGTCCTCGCGACCAGCGATGAGCCATCGGACATCATACGGGACCTGTTTGGGAGGAGCATACGTGACATCACGATCCCAGGTATCTGACGACGGATAAATCGGCAGCTGACCACCTTTCTTATAGGGCACGTATGACATCCACTCGATGATCTTCATGACACCAGCAAGGTCATCATTAGCCGTAAGATGCGAGACACCATTCTTGTACATGATCTGCGTGCCACCGAGCTGCAAATTCGAACTGTAAACCTCGCGACCAAGAAGCTTGTTGATCGCAGGAGCACCAGTAAGTATGATAGGCTGGCCCTCAATCTGGATCGCACGCTGTCCGAGACGGACGAGATAAGCGCCAATACCAACCGAACGGCAAGTGACCAAAGTAATCGTGAAAATGTCTTTATATGCCTTCGAAGTAGCGCCAGCAATGAGACCCGATCCACGAAGACACTCGACACCAAGTCCGTCTTCAGCACCGATAATGGTGGTGATGACATATCGCTCCTCGCCCTCCTCAACAATGCGTTCGGCAAGAACAGTCTTCTTGGCCGCATCCGAAAGACCGTTGTAGATCGCAGGCGTGAGATACAAATACTTGAATCCCTTTTCAGGATGGGAGGCATCGTTCCAGGCGACCGAGAACAATGACACAAATTCGTCCGCAACGCCAATACGTGCACCAGAGTTTGCAGACAGATAGATTCGGGGAATCCCAAGTTTGACGGCGAGCTGGGTCACAGTGTGGAAATACTTATCCTCCTGAGGACCAAAGGAGCCAATCTTGTAGGTGATATCGTTGGCAACAACGATGAATTGACGGCCCGTTGGATATTCAGGAGTGAGTGCCGTGAACAACCAGGCAACCATACCGCAAGTATTCGCACCTGGCTCTCGAGAAACCTCAGACAACTCTCCACTGTCATCCATGATAAGCTCCTTGTACGTAAGCACATTCTCTGGCGACTGCTGATGCGCTGCACGCCAACTAGCACGAATAGCCTGATTGAAAAGTTCAGGGAAATCGTACACGAATGTCGTGCCCATCAAGTGCGCCTTGTATCTCTTCGGCTGCAGCCATTCCTTGGTCGCGTATGGAGTCGTGATCGGGCGCAAGTGCATGTTACCTGTCTTACCCAACGACTTGAACACCCATTGGCCCTTATCATTCTTAACCTCCGTGTACAACTCACTCTGGACGACATAGCCCGACACTAATGACAATTAGCAGCAGCCACAACAAAAAGGTATTATGACAGAATCTAACCATTCGTGATAATCGCACGCAACGGGTACGGAACATTAGTCTCCGGGTCAGTGCACATAATCCGGATCTCTGCACCAGTAACTCTCAATCTCCACAATCTGCGTCCAAATCTCTCCAAAAACTGTCCAAATGCAGCCTCAACCTCTTCCGGTACCAAATGGAAAATCGGCGAAAAGTTGATGAAAATGTGGTTCATGTCCGTGTTATTAGGACCGATAACCTCGAGAGCGTCCAAAATGTCCGACATCAGTCGGTCGGTTTCCGAGATAAGATATTCCGACGTCGGAATTTCATCACGTAGACGTCCAGGTCTGACGATACCTCTCACGAAGAAACGCTTGTCGCTTGGAACGTCCTTGCCGATGGCCTGGTAGACATGAATGTTACGGTTATCCGTGAAAATCGGCTTATAGTTAAAGTTCGACAAACGTCCCAACTCTAGCTGGTACGCCAACGCAGGCTCAATATGTCGGATACTCTCGTCCTCGACGTAGTCAGGACCACGGAACGTAAAATAGCCAGGATACGAGCCATCATCGCGGCCACAAACGAATGTAATTCGTCGGATCGATCGAAGCAAGAACTCCTCCTTGTACTCATCGACAATGAACTTGATATCCGAGACAAGTGCAGCGTCGTCGGTTTTTGCCGTCTTGTGGATCAAAACGTTGCAGATATTGCTCAAAGACTCTGGCTTTGGCTGTGCTGGTCGTCGCTTCGAGTCCAAATCAGATTTAGTTGAGAACGAGATACCTCCCGCACCAGCTCGCTGTGGGAGGTAATCCAAAGCACGCGGGAGGACTTCGTCAATATCAGCAATATCAGCCACGGGAACAATCACACCGGATCGCAAGGACTCGCTGTCAGACTTGCTCATCATAAATGTGAGATCCGAAACCGACGCAGCACGCTGGAAATCAATACGCGAATCGCCTGACGGAGCGCCCTGTCCGACGATGTTGTAAGCGGGATTGCCGATAGCGGCAAGCAAAAACTTGAACGTGACGATGGGCACAAGGTCGCCTTCGTTGTGGTACTCGATGCTCATGACATTATACGCGCGATACGCACGACGGACGTAGAGCTCGAGTGCGGCTAATGTGACATAACGATCTGAGTGCGCGAAGAACTTTGGTAGAACGTCAAAAACGATGTACTGTGAGTCAATGACTTCTTTCAAGACATCAAATCTGGGAGCACTGTGCTCAAAGCCGACCTCACCGTATCGTGACTCGACAACAGAAGATCGCAATATGTGTTCGAGCTGGGCGGTTCGCTCCTCGAGAGATGGCAGTGCGCACTGGATCAAAAGTTCACGCGCCTTGAGAGCCACAGGGGCCGTGACACCTGAGTCAAGCTCCGTTAACCTCTTGAGAGCAGGACGCAAATATTTAGCGATCTCAGAAACCTCAGATCTGTCGGATCGAAGAGCGGCTAAGATTGCGAGGATAAGGTTGTTCTTAGCCCCGACGCGACCGTGAGAGAATACTAGTGACGTCAACATACTTGTACGGGAAAGCCGGCGCGACAACATATTAAATTAACATACCAGTCATGACAACCTTGAAAATGTCATCCTTGTTTTCATCTCGAAGTCCAAGAACAACATCCTCATCACGGATGTTGGCACCCTACAAACGTTAGTATGCTCGCGTCCATGACAGCAACACAAGAGTCTGCGGCTCACCGAAAACAATTTCTCCACAGCCAAATACTGTTCCAACAATTCAGCAATGACATGATACTCATGCGCTTTCAAACCAGACTGGTATCTCGTAGCGATGGCAACAAGAGGCTCGACCTGTTGCTTGAAGACAACTAGATCCTGCGGCTGGATGAACTCTTCGGCGAATCGTTCAATAGCGCGCAACAGCAACGTGGCCGGGAATTCGGCGTCCTTAGACTTGGCGCGGTTGACAAGACCGGAAAGAGTCCCGTCGAGCTTCTGCGGGATACGACTGTGAAGGGCGGAGAACTGAGCGTTCCACTCACTATACGGAAGCGCGTCGTCCTTTAATACTTGGTTCAAATCCTTGAGAGTAGACGCCATCAAGACCTGGTTGTCAAAACCAGCCAGAATGTTTCTGAGGGTGCTTAGCAACAAATTGAATCGCTGCGAAGGCTTGCTGCCTAGAACCAATGGCGAACCGAAATCAGGCAGTTGACCCTCGAAGGGCTTGGCGTGCTTGACACGGGATGGATCATCTAGAGCCAAAATTCCGAGAATATCGCCGGCCTCGAGAGTGGCTCCGGGCTGCTTGATCAATTGCACGATACCGTCCTCCTGGGCAATCAGGGGCATGTACATCTTCATTACCTCAACTTCAGCAAATGGCTGTCCGCTCTTGACATGCTCACCGTTCTCGACCAAGAACTTGACGAGCTTACCAGGGGAAGGAGTACGGAGCTGGGTAGGATCATTCTCCTGCTCCAACAAGCAAGTCTTGGAGTCGACGCTGAGTCTGGTGGTTCCAACTTCGTCCTTCCAGTACACGTTGTGGGACTTGCCTCCAAGCAAAAGCAAAAGACCACCGTCACTGAGTGATTTGACACCGACCTGGCACTTGGAACCGTTGATGAAAATCTGATACAAATCCAAGGACGATCGCGTGACAGTAAACTTGTATCGGTTGCCCTCGTAGATAAAGTCGACAGGGAACAAAGTTTTTAGGATATCCTTCGACGGGACCTGGCCCTTCTCAAGGGAAGTCTTGTACTCCTGGAAGCAAGCCTCTGAAGCAAGATGTGCCTTCGTAGCAGCGCCGCAGACCACAGCGACGACGGGATCCGGTCGCTCGGCTGTGAGCTTCTTGGAAATCAGCTCATCGAGCCATCCGGTCGTAATCTTGTTAGACTCGAAATCAGGAGTCTCAAGCAGCTTGATGAGATACTCGACCGTAGTGCGGAAGTCACCGCGAATAGACAATTCCTTCAAGGCGACAACCATGTGCTTGCGACTCGCGCTTCTGTTTTCGCCGAATGCAAAAATATGGCCAAACTGGGAATCGGAGAACGAGTGGATTCCGCCCTGATTTCCAACGGAGAAGTAACCCCAGACATTGGAGCTCGATCTAAAGTTCAGTTCGTGCATGACACCACTAGATGGCTTGAATCCTTCGCCAGGATCTTCGGACGTGATTCGGCAGGCCGTGGTGTGTCCCTTGGGCACTGGACGACGCTGAGTTTGAAGAGAGCCCTCCTTGGAGAAATCAAAGTCGATTTCGGTCGAAGTGTGAGGATCAACACCGTAAAAGAGCCGGATATCTCTGATTCGGTGGAGAGAGATACCCATGGCGACTTGGAGCTGAGCGGCAGGCAAGTTGACACCGGTGACCATCTCGGTAGTTGGATGCTCTACTTGAAGACGGGGATTGAGCTCCAAAAAGTAGAATTTGTCATCGTCGTGAGAGTAGAGGTACTCGACTGTACCGGCGGAGACATAGCCGACAAGCTGGCCAAGTCGAACGGCGGCCTGCTCCATGGCAGTGAATGTTGCCGGATTGGCCACAGTGACAGGTGCCTCTTCGATAATCTTCTGGTGACGACGCTGGACTGAGCAATCTCTGCCAAAGAGAGAGATGTTGTTTCCGTATTGATCGGCAAGCAATTGGACCTCAAGATGTCGCGCATTACCGGCAAGCTTCATGACGAAGATGGGAGATCCAGGGACCTCATTGGCGACCTGGCTGTACAAAGAATAGAAGTTGTCCTCGTTCTCGACCTTTCGAATACCTTTGCCACCGCCACCTTCGGAAGCCTTGATCATGACGGGGAAGCCGATGATGCGGGCCTTCTCGAGAGCCTCTTCCGCGCTGGCAGTGCAACCCTTTGCGTACGTCTCATCGGACACAGTGACGAGACTGGTAGTCGAATCAATCTCGACGTCGTCCACGCCGGTTCCGGACCAGGGAATACACGGGACTTTTGCGTGTTGGGCAACTATGGTGGACGAGATCTTGTCACCGAGAGATCGCATGGCGGATCCGGGGGGGCCGATGAAGACGATCTTCTTTGGCGACATGGCGAGAGATTCGGGAAGCTTTGGGTTTTCGGAGGCATGTCCCCAGCCGGCCCAGACGGCGTGGACGTTCATTCGCTCGGCGATATCGACGATGAGCTCGACGTTGGCGTAGTTGTTGTTGTTTGTTCCACCGGGAACTTCGACATACTGATCTGCCATACGGATGTAATCCGCGTTTGCCTTGAGATCCTCAGGCGTGGCCATGACGGTGAAGGAGATCGCGCGCTCGTCGCCGAAAGTCTCGTAGGCCCATTTCCGGACACTACGGATTTCCTTGACAGCGGCGATACCGTTGTTCGCGATGAGAACCTATAGATCGTCAGTCATGCTGGAATGGAAAATGTGAAAAGAGGAAACCGATTGATCACGCACTGAAGTGATGACGGTGTGACCACCATGATTTTGGACAAAATCTTTGACGGGGCTATTGGCCGCGACATCGACGGTGTTAAGGCCGATGAAGTGGGAGGGGAGGCTACTGGCCGCAGCAGACATGGTGCGAAACCGTAGCAAACTAGACGAGATGGCGAGAGAGACGCAAGTCGGGCCCGAAGCAGGATGACGAAGGGAGGAGGAACACGAGGAGAATGTCCGAGAAGAGGAAATGAGTCCCGCTAACAGGTAAGCCAACTTTCAGGAGCAAACCGGCGATGGGAGGAAAGATAAAAGGACGGAAACGACGACGAGGAAGAGCTGAGGACGGCGCGATGTCGGGCAGAGGACCAAAAAACGACGTCGGCTGTTGTGTACTCTTAACGCGTCTGTACCTCGAAAAATACCAGATACGCGATTTAGTTAGCAATTTACCCTGTATATGCACCGCATTAGGCATTAATTGTTATTTTAATTTGCAAAATTGATATCTGCCCCAATGTGCCGGCTGTCGGGACCGATGGCTTCGTGCGCAAGCTGCGCAAGTGATATGCCGTAACTGCGGCAAATTTGGCTACGTGCGGCTCAGAAGTGAGCGACGCGGTTGACCCAACAAACAGGTGCTCCCCCCCATCTCGCTCTCCAATTCTATGAATGAGCCGCTAATGTTGCCCACCATCCACCCCGTTGAGACCTTGGTAATTGCTCCAATTAAAATTTTATACAATGTCCGATTTATTACATGCCACGTTTTGCAATCTTCACTGGAAAAATAGTGGAATATTGGTATAATTTAAGGCGCAGTGATTCCTGAGCCGTTGACAGCAATAGGGTTTCGTGTTATTCGAGGTTTTTGTTGAACGTCATTGCGCGTTGTTTGGCCTTTTGGGGGGCGAGGACCGGATGCGACTTTTCGACTGGGGGCCCGCCACGTCCTCCACCTTTTTCTCCACCAGCTTTTCTTTTTTGGTCTGTGCTTGCGGGTCAGCGTTCACTTGACTTCCATTTTAACATAGATGAGATACAACGAGATGTTTTTTTTGCTGATCCTTAGTTAATGCAACTTCATTGTTGGGTTCCCGGATAATTATTATTATGTATAATTCCGATCGGCAAATGTTTCATCTTCTGAGACTGTCTTTGATTAGTACCGCTTTATCTTAATGAAAAGTGCACATTAGTTCCGATTTAGCTTCACCCGGAATAACCTACCTCGGGCTGCGTTGATGTCCCTATAGCTTACTATTATACATAATACTGACTATATAGTGGTACCATGCGGCATCATAAATATATCACAATCATAAAGACTAATTGTTATTTGGTATAAGGTCAGCCATTTCATTAACGTACAATTACAAATCTTAAATCCAACGCAATCAAAAAATCCGCACAACTTATTATAATATTGACTCCTAATCCTTTGGGTAATATTTAAACCGCAAATAAAACACATTAATCCACCAGGGGCGCCTACGCACACATTGAATAATAACAATTATGTTAAACCCAAATTACAATTCCAATACAGTCCCTCATCATCCTCACAATCATAACCGTGCTTAACCACCGAAACCGTACAATGTGCGGCCCTGTCTCTTGAGGGCGTACACAACATCAAGAGACGTCACGGTCTTACGTTTGGCGTGTTCAGTGTAGGTGACGGCATCGCGGATCACGCTCTCTAGGAAAGATTTGAGGACACCGCGGGTTTCTTCGTAGATCAAGGCTGAGATACGCTTGACACCACCACGGCGAGCGAGACGTCGAATAGCGGGCTTGGTGATACCCTGGATATTGTCTCGTAGAATTTTACGGTGTCGCTTGGCACCACTACTCGATTGTCAGTATTAAGTTGAACTTTTGAGAATGTTGTGGCGGTGCAGAATATGCTGGCGGTGCAAAGTCATGTGCCGTTGTGCACCGCCACATTTAAGACCACACCACCATCACGAACTCAGACTCACCCTTTACCCAAGCCTTTTCCACCTTTGCCACGTCTGCAATCAAAACCACCCGTTAGCAATCACGTACTACAAATATCAAAGTCACCTTTAGATGGCATCCGAATGATGAGATAGACTTACCCAGACATGTTTTACTACAGAAAATAAAAAAGTTGATAAAAAAAAAAAGGTGCGGATGGACTCAATAACCAGAGTACAAGAGGTTGAGAAAAATGCGTAGAAGAGTTGTGTGGCAAAAGAGAATGAATATAAGTGTAGGCACGAGGGGGTGCGTGGGTATTTATAAGTGGGAGTGCAGCGAGATCCCATCAACAGCCAAGCGCGGCGTTGCGTTGAAACTCATCAACGGACTTACCTAGCGCATCATCAAAAAAATGAAAATAATTACTTACTGACCTGAGAGCGTTGAGGAAGGAGGGCAAAGTGCTGCGGTTGCTGGCGAATCAACGGGCACAATTGAGCAGACTGCCAAAACTCAGAAAAAGGTTGTCAAATTTTGGACACTTTTGCGTTTCGTTGGAATCGTGGTTTAATATTATTAACTCGCTAAGCCACCTGACCCTCGTTGTTTATTCAACGCGCGACACGTAGGACTTCAAGGGCTAGGGTTTGCCCACAACATCTTGCAGTTATCTCTTTGTCGGTCGATGGATTCTCTGGCGTTCTTAGTATTGTCGACTTTGAGGACTTTGAGGACAGCAGGACTTGTAATTCATCATCATCATCATCAATGAAATACAATCTATCTAACTGTACATCTATTCAATACCATACAACTCCTTCAACTTGTACTTCAGCTTAACTGCATCAAGCTCGTCCTGCAACTTCTTACGCTCATCTTCCTCAACCCAGCTCATATCAATAGCATCCTGAGCAATCTTCACCCATTCCGCAACGCTGAGTCCCATCTCCTTCTCAACAGCGTCGTAATTCTCCTCAATATAATTGCTGCCAAAGTATGAAGGATCATCACTGTTGAAGCAGATTTTGCAGTTGGCATCAAGATACTGTCGAATCGGCGAATACGGAATAGAATCGGTAACCTTCAACAAGACGTTTGAAATCGGACACATAGTCACCCCGACCTTCTTATCCGCGAGAAGCTTGACCACTTCAGGGTCTGTTCGCGCACCGATACCGTGGTCACAGCGCTCAATGCCGAGAAGTTCAATAGAATCTCTGACGTACTCTGGCGGACCGATCTCCCCAGCATGAGATGTAACGTGCCAGCCCTGCTCCTTCGCAAACTTGAAAATATCAACATACAGCGATGGTGGGCATCCTGCCTCGCTCGAACTCATGCCAATGCCCTTGATGTACTTCTTGAACTCCACAGCCTGCTTCAACAAGTCCATCATATTCTCCGGCGAGAAGTGACGCAACAGACAAAGAATCAAGTCGCTAGTAATTCCGAAATCCTTCTCGGCCTGGACACAGCCTTCATGCAACCCCATGACAATTTCCTCGAGATGGACGCCACGGTTGGTGTGCTCCTGCGCCTCGAAGAACAGTTCCGCATGACGGAGGTTGCTAGTGGAAACCCGCTTGAAGTAGGCGTAGATTAAATCGTAGAAATCACGGCGGGTGCGAAACACCTTGTGTCCCAAATAGTATAGGTCCAGAAATTCCTGCAAGCTGTTGAACACAGAAGCCTTGCGAATGTCTTCCGGAGAATCAAACGGAATCGGAACATTATTTCGCTTGGCGATTTCAAACATCAACTCAGGCTCAAGCGATCCTAGGTAATTGATTAGAAGTGTCCAATTTTTATAGCGCGAGAAGACTGGCAACTTCTCGCATCCTTCAAGCCCGCTCGTCCTTATCGGTTCGTACCTTCGAGATGCATATGCAATTCGACCTTTGGCAAGTCATGAATGAATTGCAGCTTCGTTTTCTTGTCCATTGCGAATTCTGTTTAGTAATTGATTCCAGTAATCCAAATACAAATAGTCTAGTCGGGCGACTGAGAGAGGAGAGCTGCCGCGGTCTCTGAGAACAGTGCCTTAATACAGTTCATATTGGCTTGCGGGGGTACGGACTGTTACCTGCGTACTGATCGTACCTTGACTCGCAGTTTGAGTCGACAACGCACTTATCGGTTTTCCTCGGCCGCCGGCGGGGAATATATCTACGTAAAGTACATAAATCTGTACGTTTAATTCTGTAACTGCACAAATATTGTACAGTTATGTCATTCCGTCGGGGCTTCTAAGAAGCGATAAGGGACGCTTGCATATACACTTCAGATCCCCATGATTTAAGTTCTCTCAAACCCTGTTAACACTCATGACCATGGCTGACCCTATGCCTGATTGTATTCGTTATTTGTATCTGTATGGCTATGGTATATGTCAGGGAACGTGCCATAGCAATTTTAATGTTAGCTTCAGTAGAAGATATTCAGTATATGTCTATGACGTCGACTTGTCTCCACTAGCGATCGCAACAAATGCAAGTATCATTCATAACATGAAAGATCAAAAATATATATAGTATTTACACTTAGTTCAGGTTACGCCTATTCACAACAACCCGTACCAAACCAGATGCCGAAAACGAAACGCCGTGCTGCCCATTTAATGCTGCGGTTTCCTGTATCATATATGCCCAAACAAAATCTACAAATACTTTTTCGCCAGCATTTTTACCCTCTGATCAAACACTGCGCTCGTAATAGGCTGGTCCACGGAATAAAACGGCGACATCAATGTTTTAACATATAAATCGTGCAAGTCCACGAAAAATTGGCGTATAACATCATCTGCTCTTGTCTCATGAAGTAGAAGAAACTTGATGTCTATCACGAGGTTACCAAATCAATAATGCCGATGTCGTAGGACAAGTGCAACTTACTTCCAGCGGTCATGTATGAGGATATTAGGTAATTGTAAAATTTGTCAATAACTTTGAGGTGCCTGGGAGATGGTCAGTAAATACCGCATTGATTAGTGCTACCGCTACTGTCACTTACATTACATTTGTATTCCACTGCATCTCCTCGACAATATCTAACGACGAATGAACGATGAATGGGCACAATTGCTTCATATCCGCAGAAAACTACACAGCCGTTAAAATAGCTTCCCAAGAAAGCAGGCCCATAGCCGGCTCATAGATCGAATCATATACCTTTGGTTTTCCATCGCCCCCCTGACGATACGTGCCGAACTCAAGATCATATACCGCGTTGTCTCTCGTACCAATAATTGCTAGATAAAACGACATCGTGACAAATTAAGTACCTCAGTTAATTAAATATCTCGTATTCCTTCGGAACGAGGCGATTGGTAATTAAAATCACTGCCCAAATATAATGATTGTTGTTGCGGACCTAGCAGCATCACAAAGCAAGTACGAAAGCCAGAACGACATCTTGGATACGCCACAAATCGTCTAACTGTACGCAGAGAAATCCATAGGCGTCACAGTTCTGGGCGTTGCCATCCGTTCATGTTCGCGCGCGGCGACGTCACGGAACTTAAAATGTGAGGCTTAGAGAAGTTTCCAACCAACTTGCCGAAAATTTCAAAAAATTTATTTCGAAACGCCATCAACCCGCGAGACTTCGGCTCTACTTGCACACAAACTCGCATCCAAGATAGTGAGAATAGCAACATGGTCTGGCCATTCGGAGGTTCAAAAAAGGATACAGAGAGCCTGCCTTCACCGGTTACATCGAATGAGCCACTAGTAGTCGATAGAGCACCGACGACTAGTGACTCCAGCACGGCACCGTTGGAGTCAAAAGCGCCCTCACCAGAGCTGCCGACATTTTTATCGGCAGAGTCATTTGATGTCTCGAAGTTGCATCCACTGGCTGGGTTGGACAAGGCATTGGAGGCACTGGATTTGGAGGATGATGCATTGAGCGACTTGCCCGGATCAAAGGGTTTTCTCCCGTCCAGAGGATGGTCTGACGACCTATGTTATGGATCCGGCACAATGTACATGAGCGGTGTGTTTAACTTCAACAGATGTTGTTAATCCTTTAGGAGCACAGTAAGTCTAACGTTTGGGTTTTAGGTCTTGCTCTCGGTGGCGCCTACGGTTTAGCTGAAGGGCTACGGCAATCCCCGACCAGCGCGACTGCAAAGTTGAAGCTCAACTCTGTCCTCAACGCAGTCACACGACGTGGCCCATACCTTGGTAACTCGGCCGGGATTCTCGCTATATCATATAATGTTTTTAATGGTTTGTTCGGTATGTATCTTGAAGTTGCAGGTTGCAACCTAGTGGGAACCATTTTTTTGGTTAACCTTTTATCTGTTGCTATATAGACGTCTACAGAAGCTACCACGATGCATACAATTCTATTGGTGCTGGATTCATAACCGGCATTCTGTATAGATCGACAAAAGGCATAAAGCCGATGGCTATCTCGGGCGCTCTCATGGGTACAGCTGCCGGCGTTTGGAGTTATCTAACGAGTGCAATTTGAAACAAAATGGGTATTTGGTTCGGTTTTTGATGTATATTGTGGTTTCCCTTTGCGCTTTTGTTACCTATATCAAATTACAACACGTCGTGTAATTGTAAGCTCCTTAGGGTGGGTGATTGTTAGACCTACAGTTATCGGTTTCTCTTGTTAGATATTGTATAACACACCGTTTGTGTCAGGCAACGGCCACGAACTCCAATCATCTTGTATCTACTAGTGTTTCCCATCGACATGGGTACTACTCTTAATAGTGATCAGCTTACTAATAACAATCACAAACATTAACCACATAACTCTGTAATTTATTATACACGCCTCTGCTCTACTTTTTACAGACAGTATGCGATGACATTTATACACATTGGAATAGTATGTTTGTGCTCAATGAACATGTTTGGTCTTTTGCTTCTTTTCTTTTTTCTTGCCAACAGATTCTGGTTGGCTACCATTTTCAGCAGCTGCAGCAGCTACTGCTGCTCTCTGCTTCAGCATAGGTCCAATGAACGAGGTGTACGCCATATATGTTCCGTAAACCGGAATCTATTTTCACGTAAGTAATTCAAGAGACACGACTTCTTAGTTTGGGTAGTCCGAACTCACCACTAAATAAAATACCCACACCCAGCTCCGGCCGATAAGAAATCCAAGCATGTCGCAGGCCCACGTTACATAGACAACATCCCATAACCATTCTGTCAGCCCCGCTTGGCTGAGATCTTCACCAGGATAGATCAGGGAGCCGTTTTGCTGAGAGTATTTCGGGCGGCCTAAACACACCGATTAACATAAAATTATATAAACATACTATATGCGCTGCAAAATGTACCTATTTTATCCAGCTGATATTCTATGATCCATGCTGGCAGTGAAAGGATGAGATATGATGTTATTGACCTCGGTCGTCTGAACAGTAAATATGAGATAATATACAGCGCGTTGATGATCGCAGATGCCGTGTGGAGGTTCTTGATAGCCGTTAGATTAGCCTGTGCTTGTTTCTTAGTTGATGCGTTCGCCATGTCTATTTAATTCAAGAAATTAATAGTTGCAGATGTCCGAAAGCAGTTCGTAGCTGCTGGCGTAATCTTTCTTTACGGTGAGGTCGAACGATAGTGTTAGTAGCTCTCCAAAGAGAGAGGATGTAAAGGTCTCGATGACGTTGATGAATTCACAGGGGGTGATGCGCAAGATTATGTGCAAAGCGCCGTGCTACTTACGCGATGTCAAACAACATTTGGTGGACCCGAGTCAAAACTTCACGGCCGCTGCGAAAATATCGACATTTACGAGGAGTAGACAGGCATATGTTGATCACACGCGGAATGACCTAATAAGACGTCATGTCTGTCAGGCTAACTGCATCACTGTCGTCGACAGTCCGCAGAAACAAACGGAAGCGCGATATTCTGGGATCCGAGGTCCTCCACGCGGCTGAAATTGAGCAGGATGGATCTGCTGGCGGAACGGACTCTGACATGTCCGGGTCTGCAAAGAGGAGGGAACAGAAACTGGAAATCACAAATCTGATTGTTGCTATCGGTTGCTAATTATTTTTATTTTGCATATTTGCGTGGTATGGTTACAGTGGCTAACCGTATATTCTAGAGGGCGAAATGGCAAAATTGTCGGATATTACTATTGGCATAAGAACTGTCCTGTCAAGGATGTGGGATGTCGTGCCAGAGACCGGTACTCGACTGAATAGGGATGGAATCGCAGAATTGTTGCGTTTTCGCAAAGTAAGTGGATGTTCCGCTACAGAAGGCTATTCTAATATTCGATCTGGTAGTCCATACCACCAATCGTCATGATATCTCACTTGCACGCCTTATTCCCGTCTGATCCAACATTTATTGACCGAGAACTTCAACGTGTTGCAGAGAAGGGGCTTGTTAGAAAAATGGTCGTCAATCAAAATGCCGGCGACATGGTTATTGAGAGTAAAGACTACTTCCGGATTCTCCGCGAAATGAAGCACACCGACAAAGTTTCTAATGTCGGGGCTTTTGGTACGATTATTGTGTTTGGTGTTTGGCCTACCGGCTAACAGAGGTACCAGACAAATTCGAAGACCTTCTGAAATCGAAACCTGCAGTCACGCGGCTCTCGAAGGAAGACCTTGCTGAAGCCGCCATAACAGAGGAAGAAGGGATCCGCGACCTCCTAAGTGTCGGTTTTCTAGTTCTTTCAGGCATTCCCGGCGTGTACCTTATTTCGATCCCAAACGTAGGCTCATTTCTCAAACTGGCTTTCCGTACTCGGAAGTGGATGGTCAATATTCTCGCCAAAACAAAGTGGAAGGAAATGCTTGAAAAGTTGATTCACGAACGGTGGGATGCCAATGTAAAGGCACGCTGGCGAGAATTTAGAGGAGTTAGATTTGAGTGGGTGATGATGGAAGTAAAAGGCGGTGGATGGTGCGAACCATTTGGAACGCCTGGTGGACGTGGATGGAAGTTGACCGGGAAGAAAGAATAGTGTATATACTTTATCCGGATTGTAAATATCTAGACTGCGTTGGCAATTCTGTATATATGGGTTTGAGTTAATATATTGGCTTGATATTGGCTAATGTAATAAATCGCTTGTCGAAAATTATTGACTGTGGAACAGAAGTTGACCCTATTATTCAGGGGTAGGTGCTGCGTGATTGTGCCTGTTGAGGAATACCTTGCCGGGCCATACAAACAATACCGCATATTGAGTTGAGATCTCATGCAAGCTTTTACTTTAGTATTAGAGGTCATCTTCATCGAAGCATGAGCAACTTAGCCGAGTCAGCAACAGCTGAGATCACGGATGCCTCTTCACTGACATTCGTCGCCGAAGGCGCCGCCAACATCATTTACAAAATCAGCGACCATCGAAACGTAAGATTACTTCACTAACGATAATTCCCATATTGCTAATTATTCAAACAGTCAGTCTATCTTCTGCGACTTCGCAAGAAGCTGCCGTCTCACCCTTCCACTCTCGACGTGTACTTCTTCAACCGTGATCACATACTTCCACTCTTCGCACCCGACATGGTCGCGTCCATGCAGCTCGTCAAACTCGACGGGGCAGTTCTTCAGCAATTAAACAAGGAACTTGATGTTCTCGAGAGTGAGGGCATCCGGGATCAAAAACGTCACGGCACAGTACTAGACACCAGTGAATCATACGGGATCTTAGTCGAGAACATGACAGCTGAAAGTGTACGCTCAGATCTCCCCATGAAGTTCTCGGGACGCGAGGAAATAATGGGCAGTAGTGGGGTGCTGAGTTATGCGGTCCGAGAAGATCGAGGAAAGAAATTAGAAGTCTCAGTGCTGGAATTTAAGCCAAAGTGGCTGATCCAATCAAAGGACGCACCTGCGAACTGGAAATATTGCCGGACTTGCGCATTACGTCGGTATCGAGCAAAAGATGCATCTGAATATGTTTTTTGTCCGCTGGACTTGGTTTCTGGGTCACGACAACGAGTGGAGAAGTCGGTCCGTGCCCTGTTGCCTAACCAGCTTAATATCAAAACTGGGACGATGTTGACAGTGGAGAGATTACGGAGGATACTAACTGACTTCATTATAAATACTGAAGTGTTTAAGACTTTAGCGCATATACAAGACAAGATGGACAAGAATGGAATAATAGATGCATCTGGCTCGGAAGAATCTACGGATTTTCTGACTGCGATGACGGTGAGGGACTGCACCGCATTCGTGCGGATTATATATTCCGAGTTGAACGAAGACAAGACCAGGGAGACTAAAGAATGCAATGCTGACGGACGTAGCACACATATAGAAGTTGACGGCTATTATTTTGCGGTCAGCTGTCGGTTAGCTGACCTGGATATCAAAGACGGAAGTGGGACGAAAAGTGCATATTGGCAAAGTATCGAGAACAATTTAAATGCAGGTGGCTGGTATACCTCCGACGACGCTTTAGTTGCGCCGTGCAGGTAGTTAGAGCGAATAAAATCAACTTTTTTTCATGACAAACGCAAAGATGACAATATTATATAATAAGTCACTGTCATGCTATCCAAAAAAAATTCCAATATACAACAAGCCTAAATTAACGCTCGACAAGACAAAAATGATAGTACATACATGCCACACCGATATGTTGCCTATGCCTTTCTGACCTGCTTGCTTCGCATCCTTCTGAGCTCCTTCTCCCGCTCCTTCAGTTGCGCCTTTCGCTGCTCCTCGGCCGTCAACTTAGAAATTTCCTGCTTCTGGTCTCTCTTCTCTTTGGCACGCTGCTTAGCGAGCTCCTCAGCTTTCTCATCATCAGCGACCTTCTTTAATTTCCGAATTTCGTCTTCACGAGTGGCCTTCAACTTTCTCGAGACCTCTGGCCTCCAATGAGCCTTGGCGACCGCAACATCGATAGTGTTGAGGAACGCGTTGAGGAGTTGCGCGGTGCTCTGCTCTTCTTCTGGAGTCTTAGCGATTTTGACAGAAAGAAGGGCCCGCTTTGTAGGGATATATTCCTCCACACTAAAATTATGTTAGAGACAAACAGGCCCAGTGGGTGACTAAACTAAACAGGTGGGACATACCTCTTCGGTCTGTCGACAGGCAGGTCACTGATGACCAGGTACTGCAACACACTCTCGGCAGCCTTGACAGCAGCCAAGAGTTCTGGGGTGAAAAGAGTCTCAGTGATCTCAGCAGACTCAGACATAACAGTGCACGAAACCGGCAACTTGGGATGATCTGTAGTCTTTGTGAGCGACAGATCGTAGCTATCCTCACGCACACGCTTCATGATGTCCTTGTTGACAATAGCAAAGACAAAGCCGTCGTAAGATGACTTGTCGGAGTCAGTCGGTCTCGCGACGATTTCCACGAGGTCTTTCGGTGGTTCGGCACTGAAGAGGAAAGAGAACACGTAATCGAAGGCCATCATGATGATGTTGTGCCTGGTAAGCATAGTGATCTTTCCATGAATCATACTGATGTTGAGACGACCAGTAGTATAGAAAACGTAATCAACAGGGCTAATTCGCTTGAGGTACTTCGACACGGGGATACTGGAACTCTCCATTGTCGTGACGCTTTCTTCGAATCCGACCTGGAAAAACTGGGATCGAAGAACCTCGAGCTGAGATTTCATCCAGTTTGTCGCCTTTCTCTTGTTCCAAGAATTACCAATCACATGAAGTGCGATAAATGCGACAACAATGGCAAAGAACCAGATCTCGTTCATCCAGTTGTAGTTCCATACTCGAGACAACAACGGTAGAGCATAGAACTGCTCTAAAGTCATGTTATTTCGCAATGGGGGCCTAGTTATCATGTTAGCAATGTGGTCCGTTAACGCAATTACTTAAAGCGTACCCATTGAGAGACCTAACTTGATGAGAAGACGTGGTTGTGGCAGCTTGATCAGTGGGTCGATAAGACTTGAATTCTTCGTCTGCAGAAACAGCCGAGACAATTGCGGCAATGGCAAGGCCGATCTTCGCAATTGAAGAACACATCGTTATATATTATTATGGAACCAGTAGTGTGACACGACGGCGATGGGCGTCTTCGTTCCTCTGAGTTTGACAGATGTCAAGTGGTTGTCTCGTAAGTCGTAACTCGAACAATCGACAAGCATATTCCCCGTCAAAAATGTCGACGGACTCCGCCCCACATCGCATCGTCATATAAAGAGACCCTAGGGTTTCCATTCTAAACACCAGACAGCCAGCCACGACAATTTCGTAAATTCCATTGTCCAAGGGGAAGCGCATTTATCTTTACGCTCATCTTAATAGCCGGTGATTGATTATTCAGATTGCAAACCAGATCTCTGACTACGTTGCGCGATTTAACTAGCGAAGACCAATCTGTCTTCGATGAGCTACCAATTACAAAGCACGACTGCGGTAATCTCAATAAAAATTTTTGGTATTCAAATTTTACACGGGTCCGATACTCATAATATACATGCTACCATCCACAATGACAAATACATATATTTACAAACGCACCAAACGCCACACCAACCAATGCCAATGTAGGCAACAACAAAACAGTCATGAAAACTGGTTATGTCGAGCATTATATCTTGCCTGGTCAAGTCCCTCTACTTCAATTTGTTGATATTCCGATACTGGCTCAGCTTCGTCATCGTCGCAACCTCCATTCAAAAGCTTCTGCTCAAGTTTACTTTGTAGCTTTTCCCATTCTTCCTGAACGACTCTGTTAATTTCTTCAGGTAACCGTGCAGCCTCCCATCGTATCCGATTTAGTCGCGCAGTCTCGTAATCTTTGCCGTATGACGCCGACTTAACCCGATATTCTGCCCGCCGTCGCTCGTCATCCTCGCTCCATGCTCTAAAATCACGTATGGCTTTGGACATCAATTTCTCGCTATCGAAAGCAGTTAGAGCGCGGGTATACCGCGGAGCTGTCAATTCCGGCGCGGTCGTCCTTGCTAATTGTTGCAATTTCTAACATTATGATCAGCTGAATTCAGCGCTAGTAACCACAGAAACAAAACAAACCATGCGGCATTCTATCGATCCACCAACACACGCCTTTAAGACTTTAAGAACTCCAGCCTCGTACTCGTCATCCGACAAATACTCCGTCCCTCTAAACCCAGATCCAAAATATGTACTTAAGTATGACTGACAGATGTAAAACAGATTACTCTCCATAGTACCAACTGGCGCAGGCACATACACCGGCTTTTCCGGCAGCTCAGGACACGCAATGGCATCTAGCCTCCTCTTGACATTGGCCCTTATCGTCGCGATGCGGGCCGAAGTCTTCGCGGTATCATACAACGGCGCCAGTTTCTCGTCCCCGCGCTCCTGTCGCGCTTTCTCGAGAGCGAGTTGTGATGCTTTTTCGCGCCAGCGTCGAGTCGTCAGTTTCGAGAGCGTTTTGGGAGAGAGCGGACGGCGGGGCTGGAGGCTTTCGAGGGCGAGTCTGTGGGCTTCGTCGCCTCGGCCAGCGAAGAGTTGGAGGTGCTGTCTGATTGTTACGTCGCGTCGTTTGGCACGAAATGTGGACGTGCATGTTGGCACTGGACATGGCGAGCCTCGTAAGCCTGTAGTAGCTAAGGTAGAGGATGCTGGTATTTGTGAAGAAGACATGTTGATGCTCAGATGTCTATTTGTTTCCGCCGAGTACTGCGAGGATTCGCAGGGATCGACTTTGAGCCTTCACCGCAGCAGCCAATGCTTCCACATGGAATTATTAAACACCGACGCCTACAAGTATTGAAACTTGTTTCTGCAGCCGACTTCAAAGCTTTCGGAGCAGCGACAAGATGCAACCGATTCGACAGTGCAGACAATAAGTGACGACATGCAATGCCGATGGCTCCAAGCTGGCGTGCGGCGCTTCTGTGAGGCAGAGACACAGAATCTTGCCAGTCACTTCATGGAACGCAAGGGGACAGCTGCTGTACTCGGGTTTGGGTTATATTTGTTAAAGTCGCATTTTAGTTCACAAAAAGTCATACGTCACAAGCATGCGATTCTATACATGACATCTGGGTTCAAATACTGCCACCACTTGAGTATTCCACTATTGGCTATAGGAAACAGACTACAAATATTCGCCAGACCCTGTGTTAAATCTAGCTCAAACCTTGGTTGCATTTGTCGCAGACAGATCAGTTACTACGTATGAGGTCAGATCAATGAACCCGCGAAGTAGGATGGAGGCGACCAATAGCGAAGCAAATAAGGGACGCACAAATAACTACACATCGTTGAGGGGGTAATAGTTCCTTCATGCGGCGGACAGGGTTCAAGAAAAGATCGGGCTTTCATTGTGAATTAAAGCAATGTTTGAACCAAATTATATTATTTTGCCGATTATTACATGCATATACTGTAACACAGATTGATCCAGCCAACACTGTTTCCCATTGCACCACAGCGATTTAGATTGCGACGATTATGACGATTAGGACAAGTTAACACTGACTGTTTTGATTTGCGTGTAGTTTCTGAGCGCCTCCTTTCCGAGCTCACGACCAATGCCAGACTCTCCGTATCCGCCAAATGGCAGTGCCCAATGGAGAGCGTTGTAGCTGTTGACCCATACCGTACCGGCCCGAAGTCTGTTGGCAACTTCCAAAGCCGTGCTGAGGGATCTGGTGTGGACGGCCGACGCAAGACCATATGACGTCGAGTTACCCTTGCTGATGACGTCCTCGAGGTCCTTGAACTTGGCGATAGCGCAAACGGGACCGAAGATCTCCTCCTTCATGATACGCATATCTTCAGTGACGTTGGAAAATACGGTGGGCTTGATGAAGTAGCCCTCGTCGCCGTGGCGCTCACCACCAACCTCAACCGTGGCACCCTCCTTCTTGCCGAGCTCGACGTATGACATGATGCGGTTGTACTGAGCTTCGGAGACCTGGGCACCCTGGAAAGTCGCCTCGTCAAATGGATTGCCGACAACGTTGGCCTGTGCACGCTTCTTAAATGCCTCAATGACTTTGTCGTAGATACTTTCCTGGACGTAGATACGGGAACCGGCGCAGCAGCATTGCCCGGCGTTGTAGTAAATACCGAAGTTGATCCATTCAACAGCACGGTCAATGTCGGCATCTTCGAAAACGATGTTAGGCGACTTGCCGCCGAGCTCGAGCGTAACCTTCTTCAAATTAGATTCAGCGGCAGCCTTCATGATCTGTCGTCCGACGAGAGTCGAGCCGGTGAAAGCGACTTTGTGGATCTTCATGTGAGAAGCAATGGCGGAACCAGCGGTTCTACCGAAGCCTAATTGTTTTAGCAAACTACAAAGCTGAGGTGTAAATAAAACGCTTACCAGACAGAATGTTAATGACACCTGGAGGGAAACCAGCCTCCTTGCACAGCTTTGCAGCGAACAAGCCGCCGAGAGGAGTCTGTTCAGCAGTCTTCAAAACGACAGTGTTGCCGCACGCAATGGCAGGTCCGATCTTCCATGCCCACATGAGCAACGGGAAATTCCATGGGATGATCTGTCCGCAGACACCAATGGGTTCCTGCTTGGTGAAATTGAACGACCCGGAGCCGGTCTCGATGACCTTGCCGTGGATCTTATCGGCCCAGCCGCCGTAGTATCGGAGGCATCCAATGCACGCACCGATATCACCTTTGGCAAGTTGGATGGCTTTGCCATTGTCGAAAGCTTCGATGGAAGCTAGGATAGTGAGATTCTCCTCGAAAAGATCAGCGAGCTTGAGAAGCAGGTGGCCTCGATCGGCAGAGGACATCTTAGACCAGGGCCCGTCGTAAAAAGCCGTCTCAGCAGCATCAACGGCGATGTCAACGTCGGTCGCTGTAGCTTCATGGACCTTACCAACAACTTTACCGGTGCTATTATGCAGTTAGTTCTGACGGATCGAGTCCGGTTACATTGAATCAGACATACGAAGGATTGACAACCTCAAACGCCTTTCCTTCCTTGCCTGTGACGAACTCGCCGTTGATGAACAAGCCGAGAGGTTGCTCATACTCCACACCGTTGGGTAGTTTGAACTTCTGAAAGAGGGGAACAGACGCAGTCGACGACATTGTGGATAGAATGAGTTAACTCAGTAAGTGTTTAGAAAGAGTATGTAAATAATTTGATCGAGATCGGACGGTCTAGAGAGAAAAACGGAGGAGAATAGATGGCGCGGAGCAGGCTGTTATATATACGCAATTTAGGGCAGACGGTGGACACCTTCTCGTGCGGGGGTGACGTGGGTTCACCCCCCTCGTGGCCGATGTAGTCCTTGTTTGAGGTGAATTTCCTAGAGTCTGCTAAGGCTGCGTGGGCCCAACGCTGGCACCGGTGCAAAGGATCCCCCCGGAACTGCAATGCGGGGGGACTCCCCCTGCGGCTCATCACAATTTGTTCACAATATCGGCCAGTCACAACCACAAGTGCGACTTCACTCGAGAGATGTGCCCACATGTATACTCTCACCATCTTACATGATCCGTTCGTGCGGTCATGCGGCAACGTCCGCGACTGGGAGCTGCGGCCGTGACGAAAAGTGCGCAGGGTCGGGCAACCGGCGACACGTGCGCTGACGTCAGTGATGTTTTAGAATCTTTTCATATCTTGAACAGACTCCGGCTCAACTATCTGTCAACAAACATCAATCTCGCGCGCACGAGCTTGTACTTAGCAATTCTGTCACGGGTGTAGTTTAATGTATTTGGCGATCAGGAGTTCCGGAATTGGATTATCCGATTCCAGATCGACGTTCTATTAGATGCGAACTGTAGATTCCCGACCCTGTTCTTTGTTGACCCAATTACGAGCGAAAACAATCACGATCGCAATGTGAAGCTCTCGCATTCGAGTCTGCTCAGTCACTCCGGTTAAACGCGACCGTCGATCGCCGTCTGGCGTGTTTTTCACTGTTGGGGCCGCGCACTTGCGCCTGTGCTGGCGCTGGTCCGGTATGTGAACGCTCGGCTAGGCGCTTCAACTCAGCTGCCCCACGCCCTCGCTCGGAAGCAGATCTGAATAGCTGCAGCCGGGTCTTTCCGCTGCCCTCGGTCCCGCTGCCCAATCGTTTCCAGATACTTCCACCGGATCCACTTGAACTCTCTTCCTTAATATTGCAGCTGTGGCCGCTACTACTCTCCTCCGTCTGCAACGGCGCATAAGCGAACGTTGCACCGCTCGTCAGCGACCGCAGCAGGCTCTTATTGCGTCGGACCCCACTTATCTCGCCCTCCGGTCTGGTTGTCCCTGTCGTACCGCTCTCGTGCTGTTCGTCGGCATTAGTGTTATCGTTGCTGCTACCGGTCATCAGGAACTTCATCACTCCGCCTCTCGGAGTGCCGGACTTGCTCAAAAGCGTAGGCCGCCGCTCCAGTGTCGGTGCAGGTCTCGCCGTACTCTCATTCGCAGTCGACGCGACGATGCTGGTCGAACTCGACACCTCGCGGTTCGTATCGCCAATTGTACTCGCTTGAGGAATCGTGCTTGTATTGATAATCGTGCGTTCCCTCGTGATTGATGTAGCTAATAGTTGATGCTGCTCTTGGTTTTCCGGCGTTTCTCGCTGTATTCGCTGCTGGATTCGAGAGCGCGATACATTTAACGAGTCCGAACGAGTGGGAAAAACGGCTGGCCGCAGACTCTCTTCTTCGGCCCCTTTAGTACCACATTCTGTAGTAGCAGAATGAGCTTGATTCCGGACTTTACGAAGCCGTGACTGTGCGGGTAGATCGTCTTTGAATAATTGGATGCTCAAGTCCGGCCGTCGCCAACGTGCGGATGTAGACGATGTTGACGGAGCAGGAGAGGCTGTTGTTGATGATGCGGTGGTGAATGATACCTGAGAAGCAGATTGTAGACCTGACGACGACCCCGTTGTTTGTGGCGCAGTCGACGTCGGAGGTGATGAATGGATTTGCAATTGCGTTTGCGTTACCTGTGTTGTTGGTGTGGGCGGGTACAGGCGCGGTAAAGGTAACAGCGGGGCAGATTTCTGTGATGTTGAAGCTGCGAGGAAAGTAATCGTGTTGTGACTGTTAATGTTAGCATTTATTTAAGTATGTGAATAAATTCAAATACCATCTTAATGAAATTAGCGCGGCTCCTGTCTCTGCAGCCTGAACGATCCAATCTCGCAGTATCTCTTCCACCGGCAATCCAAATAACAACGACAATATCGTAGCTTCCCTAATTCGAAGTATTAGTCATTATCCTAATATATGACAATACTAAATACTCACAAATAGTAAGCATTTGTCCGATATATTTCTCTCGCCTCCTTGATGAGACCACACCCGATCAGTATCCCGGTCGCTAAATGCACAGCCTCGACATCATCGCCAAAATCGTCCTTATCCCTAATCAGCACTGTATCCGTAAATATACGCGCCATCTGCTGCTTTTCATTGCTACCTCCCGGCGACAATGTGTCGTGTTGCAACGCAACAAGATGCAGAGCGTACACCAGCCACGATATCGAGACAGTCATATTATGTGTCGAAGTGCTCGCTTGGAGAGACGTCAACGCCAGTTCAAGACCATGGACAGGATTATTCCCACCCGCATCGCGCATCCAGATGTCCAGGATAACCCGAACGAATGCGGAGGTAGTGGCAGTTGTGCCGGATAGCATTCGCTGACGCTCCCACGCTACTAGATCTCGTACTGAGGTCCCTGCATATGCTGGTGGCCAACCAAAGAGTATTTCCAGTATCGTTCTCGGCGTTGACGGTGTAGATGGGGTGAAATCCAGGCCAGTGTCTGAGCATTGCATAAGTTCGCCTAAATGGCTAAATAGACAGTCTGGTAGAATCGGCTGCGGGATGGCCAGCTCTTGGTCTGCTTGCTCTTGAAAGTCAATCGCTTCAGTCGTGAATGTATCCGGAAGCAATGACTGTTGTTGCTGTCCCTCTGTTGCTTTCATGGTCACGTCCGGCTCTGTCAATGTCCATATCGGAGACGTGACTCGGATTGCTGTAGCGGGAAATGCAGGCTGCTCGTTGTCATGGCCATCTTTGACGTCTTCGTTCGTCTCTTCAGTCGAGTTAGCCGCGAGGGCCGCCCCTTCGACAGCTACAACACTCTCATCACAATCGGGAGGCTGATTAAGATAATACGCAAGCAAATCTGATGACTTCCGCCTCAATATGCTTCCTTCCTTACCTTGTCTCGCCGGACCAGACGAGAGTCTTGACGGCGACAAGGTGAATGATTTCGGCGTATGCGATATTCGCGCAGAACTCGATCGCACAAACGTGTCCAATTGGACATTGGTATTCAATATCTCTGTGCAGTGGAGCAAGTCGTAGATATGGAGCTGCATGGCGCTGTCGAGCACCCACGCCATTCCCGAGTCCCGATGGAGGTCGACAGCCACAATCTGAGTGCCTTCTGGTGTCCGAATTGTTTCCTGGGCGCCGTTGTTCCGTCGCACGTCGTATATTATTAGCGAGCTATGGCGTTAGCCTCCCGTCCCGATTACATGCACGCAAGCTATCTTACTTTCCCACAAACTGAACGACACGACCGTTTTTACTCCATTTCAAAAACCTGTCGGCGGCTCTGGCACCGCTGGCATTAACGCCATGACGCAACCGTCGGATCAGATTCACGGATTTTCTGACATTAACACACCACACTTGGACCTCCTCCTCGTTTTCACTCCTATCACCTTGAACCAGATCTTTGGGATTCGTGTGGAGTATTGCAAGCATAAGCGACTCGGGGTCAGTAGACGTCGGATGAAACGCTAATGTCGCCGCAGGCCGCCCGGCAATAGCGGGCAATGTATGTAGCACGTCGGGGACAAACAGGTTATCCGAATCTTTATTATTCTCCGGCGACAGTCGACAAAGAAACGTGCGACCCGAGGAACACGCCACGGCAAACACATGCGCATCATGCGGACTCGACGCGACCGCTTTCACTTCTGACAGGTCTGGAGTAGCGAAGACATGTATTGATGGTGGCGATGCAGGGTCGGATAGATCAACTATTGCAAGTCGGGATGCGGGCAGCCCTACATGGCATTAGCAAATGTTGCATTGATGTAATGCAACCACTCACCAAAAACTATCTCACGGCCTTCCATGTCCCAGCAACATGGCACACTTTGTAAATCTGATGTCGAATCCTGACATACGACTGTTCGTTCGCAAACACATGTAAGATCTTCCGGCTCGCCTTCGGCAATATACCGCCAGATCGAGACCGCAAGCTGCGGGCTCGTTTGCACACATGCGAAAGCCGAAGAGTCGCGTGGACGAGGATAGACATATGAGAGCGCATCGAAGGCCGCCGGCTGTCGTTGTGGACTCAGATTTGTCGGGGAGAGGAAGTGGATTGTGGTATCTTCGCGGAGTAGCAGGGCTCCGGCTGGCAGAACGTGGAGAGAGACCGGTATCCGTGGAGGTCCCATTTTGAGAGATGACATTTAATTCTATTTAAGGAACGACAAAATTCAAGACGAGGTTGCACTGAGGAGAGGCCGAAGCACCATGCTGGAATTTGGTGCGGCCACGTAGATCTCGATGAGGAATGTGAATGCAGACTTGCAAATAGCAAACAGGATGGTGGAGCAAGGAAAACCAGGCAATGAGCAGAAATGCACTCGACGTAGCCGGAGGAGTTCGTCGTTGGTTGGTATGGTGTTTGGTTTCTGGTGCAATAGTCCAAATTAAAGGGCAAGCGTGCGGCGCAGACGCGTGTATGCGGGTAACAAAGTGTGCGGTCCCGACGCGTCGCATGCAATCTAATGGCCGTGACTCATGATGTGACCCCGATGGCTGGGTCCCGCCAAATATATATTTATTCCGAGGCGGACCCTGACGCCTGACGCCGATGCTCTGCAGCAAGCGAGACTCGTCTCCCGCGGTCGTAACCTAAGTTACAACAGCCATCAGATATTTTATTTACTATTTATAACATAAATTATACGTACAGACTAAATATTGCCCGATATTACTTGAAATGACTGAGGTCACGGTTGGTGTAAGTTGTAGTTTGTAGAAATGCAAAAACTAGTAAAAATGCAAATCCTAAATAAATGTTAGATTAGCCCAATATTTCTCGCTTGTCGCAAACGGCACCCATGGCTAAAGATGCCGTCATGCTACAAAATGAACTCGCTGATTAAATTTAGCGCACTAGACTCTTCTCCGTCAATAGTAGATTTTTTCAACTCAATTCGATATGCTTCACATTGATCTAATACAAGGATTAAAATATAGTACACGAAAGTCCATCGTACTTGGCAATACAGTACACAATCCGAATCAAATGCCAAATGCCGATCTAGCAATATCGCCACATCTATATATAGATACATCACAACAAATTGCCATAGCCCATAATAAATAAATACACATACAAACACAGACGTATCCATAACTATTATACAAACCAATCTATGCAAACCAAGACGATAGAAACAATCATTATGAAACCGAACTTCTCAAATCCAAAGCACAATACAAAACTCCGTAGCAAACCAAAATAAATTCCATAACACCATTGGAAATCTATGACTCCGACCCACTGCTATTTGACGACGGGCCACCTAGCCGCATAGCCTCCTCATCAATATTCCACTTCAACGACCGACTCCATTCCTCTACCATTCCTAGAACATTACCAAACACCTTGTCCTCATCTGCTGTCATACCACTCCCTGTTCCGTACGGCGACGAAACCACAGTAGGGGGATGTTGTGCATCCTGAAAAGTAGTCTCTGTATTATCCCCCAGCCCACGAAGTCCACCCCCCTGGTCGATACCTCCGCCAAAAATATCCTCCAAGTCCAACCCCATCTTAGTCATAAAACCATTACTATCCGTCACCATCTCCTCGCTTACGCTGTCGATGTCGACCATGCCCAAGAACGTTCGCTTGGTCTGCCGATGATCGTTCGGCGGAGACTTGCTATTGATGGGTTCTGCAGCTTGTGACGATTGCTGGCTGAATGGCCGTGATGGCGTATCCATCTGACCAGAAAATATGATTGGATTTGGCACAATATGATTGGCGCGGTAATTCGCAGGCGTCGACGTAGCGTCCGGTGGTGATGAAAATTTAAAGCCAGAAGGTGGCTGAGCGATCAGCTGCGATGCTCCTGCTACCGACATGGACTTGTACTGCGATTTGTACTGCGACTGGGATTGGGACTGAGACGGCGACTGCGAAGGCGACTGAGAAGGCGACTGAGAAGGCGACTGCGACATAGAATGCAATTGCGGTCTAGGCGAGACTGGCAGCACCTTCTTAGCGGTCTGTATCTTCTGACTCGATCGCGGGACGGCTGGTTTCTGCAATGACTTTGCTATCTTCGCAGTAGATTGCACAATCTTCGCTTGCATCGGCGCAGGAGCCTTCTGGGCCATTTCCTCCTCTTCGTTACCTTCAAGCGTAGTCGCACCACTATTCGATAAATTTAATGGTGGATTTGTTCGGGGAGCGATATCAACCTCTAGTGCCGATTTATCTAGAGCAGCAGCCGACGTAATCGCCGAAGACGGCGTGTTAGAAATAGATCGTGCGGGCCTCACGTGATACACAAATGGTGACGCAGTCGTTGGTGATTGAGTTTGCTGAGTCGCAAAGTCGCCCACTGACGTTCCATTTGTGACATTCCGAGCAATTGCACCAATGACCGGAGGCTTGCGCTGCGGCGGATTGATAATGGTCTGTTGTGGAGCTCGCGGAACTAACGGGTTGTTAGTAGTCATTGTAGTGAAGCAAGATCACACCTACCAAACGCATCTCTCAACAGTTCACGCTTAGCAAAAGCAACTTCCGCCTGAGTATCAGGGTACAACGAAACTTCTCCAGGAGTAGCAGATGCAGTGGCAACATTCTGATCCCGTTTATCTCCGGGGTTAGATTCAATTTTACGTCTCTTGTCAGTCTCCCATTCCTCTCTGACCCGATCAGCATCAGCACGAACACGCTCTTTCTCCAGATCCTCGAGAGCCAATTTCTCTCGAATTTCTTTCATTGCCTGTTCTTCATGTGCACGTTTCATAGCTTGATCGCGCTTCTTCTGCTCGGCTTGTTCCTTCTGCAGCCTCTGCTTTTCGGCTTTCGCACGTGCTTTCTCTTCCTTCGCCGCAGCCTTCTCGGCTTGAATCTGTTCCTTCCTCTTCTTTGGAGGACCACCAGAGCCCGCAGTTTTGGTATCTTTCCGCTTCATCATCGGTTTGTCCTTCTCAGGCTGCTTCGCTGCCACCTTGGCCATCGCACTTGGTTGCACATCGGACTTTGTTGGCATGTTTGGCCGAGAAGTTGGCGCAGCGGAAGGCAGACCATGATTAATTGACTGCGACAGCATATTCAGCTGTCTCTCAAACTCCAAAATGTCTGCATCTTTCTCTCGAAGATTTCGCTCAGATTGGGAAGTTGCTGCCAGCGACTGCGAAGTCACAGTCGCAGCCTGTCCCCGAACTTGTGGGCCCATGGATGGCTGGCGTATATCATATGAAACCTGGTAAGCAGTGGAGGTGGGGCCGTTCGTCGTCGAACCAACTTGAACCTTACTTCTCTCAGCCAGGAAAGCCGGAGACCTTGTTTTCTGCAGGTTAGGCTCAATTGCATGGACAGGGAATGACGCAGCTCGTTGGTGCGGATTTTGGGACACTCCACCTGGCGTGACGGGGCTATTGCTTGCCGATATAGCCTGATCCACGGTATGTGCATTAGGCACAGGTGATCCGCGCCAAGTCGGGGCAATTGCCGGAGACTCCGAAGCGCTGACTGGAGTCAACTGATTAATCGGCGCCTGACCTGTATCGGACATCAAACCCGACGCTTGTATGTGGCTGGCACGACGTGGGGGAGCATTCAATATATTGGCTTGGAGGTCCGACCAGTTGATTTTCGAGAACTCAAACGAGTCCTCTGGTAAAATGCGCTGCTGTTGAAATTGCTGGGGCGGTGAGGGCTGTTGCAGCACGTTCTGTTGAGAAACAGACCGTAGCTGCTGTAATTCTTGCCGAAGCAACGGAACGGAAGACTGAGGTGGAAACTGAGCTCGAATTTGTGGGGGCTGCTGTTGCGGCAATGGACTCTGAATCTGTTGCAGCTGTTGCGGCCTTCTATAACCATTTTGTAGATTCACAGAATCTGACCCTGGCTGCTGCGATGCCGTATGAGCAGACGTAGATAGTGAAGAACGCGACGGTACCAGTCTAGGGTCTAGCGGTACGCTTTGTTGACCATAAGCCTGTGAAGCCGGCATTTGAGAAGTTCGTTGAATGGAAGACTGTTGAGACTCGTGAGATGAGGACGGTTGGCTCCATCCTTCCAATCCGTCCCATCCACCCTGAAATAATGCAGCCGATGCAATGTATGGCGCGTCGCCAGTTCTCATGTATTGCTCCGAGATACGCTGCACTCTCGAGAAATCTGGGGGAAAGTGATTCGGGGACGGTGGACAGAAAAGCAGATCTGCTGTCGGGTCCACAGAGATCGTTGAGGCAAGATCGTTGGCGAGCAGCTCAAGAAGCATGGCGTTGTTACTATTATTGGCGTCGTTGTTAGAGATATAGTCATTGCTGCTAAACCCTGTCGTATTTGAGAACGTAGCATGCACGGCATTCGGATCAGCGGCAAAATAGACAGCAGGCAACGGGTCATTAGCGTGCTGCTGTTCAAGATATTGTTGCTGCTGAATGAACGCCTGTTGTAACTGCTGCTGATGTCGCTGCGATTGCTGGAGTTGCTGGGGCGGCTGCTGTGGCCATTGCTGCTGACCCGGAAACTGCTGCATCTGCTGCAAATGCCGCGGCATCATGGCCACTGCGGGCTGCTTTTGGTGATAGTGCAAAGTTGCAGCTGGGATCTGCTGCTGTTGGATAAACGTTGCCGCCGTATGGCCAGGGCCGGCGCGGTCAGGACCGTAGGCGGCTACGTAGTCTGGGGCCATCTCTATGGCCCCAATAGTTGATGATCCTGTGTCGTCGTTGTGGCCGGATAACTGAAGGTAGCAGTTGGAGTAGAATTTGTTGACGGAAGGCGGCGAAAACGAAGCGGCAAGTCCGGGTGGGCCCAACTGTATGATAATCGTTCTCTGGAGAAGAGAACCCTCGCCGCCGGATAAGCTCCATTATTGCATCCCCCTCGTTGCAACTTGAGTATAATGCAATATCCGCACAACCGTAGCGCACTTATAGCCCTTGAGCCGCAGCCTGGTTGCCCTCTCTCTGTTCAAACAGAAACAAGCCGCCCGTTTGACGGCTGTTCGCGCATAGTAAGTAATTACAGCACAGGCATGAACAGTATCTGGCGTCTCTGAACGAACCATAATGAATATCTCAGCAACATTATCGCAATCATCGTCAACATATTCTTTTACAATACAGAGACATTCAGTATCTGACAGAGGTTGTCTGTTAGAGAGATGATGGCGTAAGGTGGCGCAGCGCCTTGTATCTAAAACGACAGTATATTTTGCCATTAGATAGCATTACGAGTTACACCCACTGGTGCTCATCAGTGCAATACTTTGGAGTCTAGTATTCAATTTGCGATATGCCCGCGATATGTAGAGATGACGTGGCCAGCAAGCGAGAAGAATCTACTTATGGAAAGTCAGCATCGTTGGCCTACTCCTTTCCTGAGCCTACAACAACTAATCTCGATGAAAGTGTGTGTGTATTGCTGGTCAGTCGCTGACACAGCTCTATCCTAATATCATCGCAATCCAAGTGTAATACTTCCTAATTTATACGGCTCGATTAGCCTGAGGCTGTTACTTATCCACGCGCCACAGCTCTCGCTGCCTGCTCTTTAATTGTCCACAGATCTTTTTCGTGCCTTTATGGCTTGCCACCTGTCACTGTAATCTTGTTCGGAGGGACTTATGAGCACGTGCTTTTTTGACAATTGTAATCATCACTGTTAGTGTCTAGCTCCCCGGGCCACATCATTTTTGGCAATAATTGCATTATTAGCCCAGTTCTGTTCTAATGTACAAGATTGATTTATTTTGAGAAAAGAGAAGCAATGCGTTTTATGTCGACAATGAAAGTTGTTCGCCAGATGCTATTCGCATATTTCTTCTTATCGCGTCTGTTAAAATTGCAACTAGTAAGTTTTTGTCATCGCGTGCGACGTGAACCTCATAGCCTAAGACGTTCGACAGCTACAGTAACAAGGAAAGAATTTCCTACTGAAATAATCTGATTACAAACACCGCATTATTTTGTACAGAATGATCAAGCTGTATGATGTGGTCTACAGCCGACGTCTTAAACGACCTTCGGAAAAATGGTGTACACACTAAATTTATCAGTTCATGCAAATCCATCATCTGAATCATCTTCAACTTCTACTATGTCCTATACCAAACGTTAGAACTACCAAATCTTTGAAATTTCGTCATTACACAATACCATTGGTGCCATCCTCGAAGTGCTCGTGCTAGCTTGCCTGTTTGCTGCAGCAGAAGCAGCGCTAGATGGATTGCGTTGACTAGATGAACTCGTGAAATTCAATTTGGCTTGTGCGGTTTTCGGCGCAGACCGGGACACTCGCTGACCGGTCACTTGGCTTGACGCCGCTGGGCCTCTTCTTGCTCGTGTTTTCCTCGTTGTTGCCCTAGCATTTGAGGATTTTGGTGTCGGCGCCGGTTGAGATGCTCTTGTCGATTGCGACTTTGACGCTCGTGTTTGAGGTGTTTTGGTTTTTCTGCGATAATTAATGGGTTAGTTCATGCACCACGGAACCGATCAAGTTGGCAGTATATGTACCTCCGGTCATATTCTATATCAGAACTGTCTTCAAGCATGACATCATCCTCTTCATCAATACTCTCATCATCCTCATCACCCACGAAAAGTGAAGCTTCGGCTGGCATACGCACATTTCTAACAACACGATTGTAAGACATCGCGACCTCCATTTGCGAACTTCAAATATTTACTCACCTCGCAGGCTGCGCTCGCTTAGAAGCTGCCCTCCTTGTGGGACCGTCCTCGTCAACACTGCTGTCGTCTTCATCGCTGACAGACACCTTTGCACTCCTTCCCCTACTGGCTGCGCCTTTGCTGCGCTTATTTGCTGATGAAACTTCCGTATGCTGACGTTTAGACGGGACCACCTTTTCGCTGGACAGTTGTACATGATTGGCACTGGCCATCTATGTCGATCGCATATTAGCATTAAGCAACAACCATGAAACACTGCATGAAACACTGCATGAAACACTGCATGAAACACCGTACAGCATGCTCTAATTCTTCCTCGCCGACGTCACCAAGACTCATTAGTCGCTTCATTTGTTTCTCAAGCGTTTCGTCGACAAACCTGTTATACAACGTCAGACTGTTTGACACAATTTGCGCAATTATTCTCACGATTTGATAGCCTGCTTGTCGTCCTTGTCGACATATTGACTTATTGCGTCATTCATCCCAGCCGCAGGCAAAACATCCAGCGTCTGCTGCTTCAAGAATTCCTCAACAAGCGATTGAACTTTTATGTGATCGAGATCAACGGCATCAACCACGTCAATTGCTTCACCCACAGCATTTGTCCTTTCTATAGTTACTTGATTAGCGTCAATTGATCATTAGACACCAGGATTTTTACGTACTAGTAGTAGCACTCTTTTTCCTGTAGAATTGCACAACGTCATTAACATTGGCAACTTTTCCCACAAATCGATTTGAAAACCTTCGCGGATTCTCTACTTCATATCCACCAGAATACTCAACCTGTACAATATCAGCAATGGAAATGGCAGATCAATACTAGTTGCTCACTCTTAGCCGGATAAGCGGAAGAGGAGGTTCCTCGTCTGTCAATAGCTCCCCATTCTCGTCAGAGTTAGCCTGGGTCCACTGCTCGTTCGCCTGTTCAATCAATTCCGTAACCTGTTGTATCAGCCATCGAATCACCTGACCCTTATTTTTCGAACTGGCAACAAAGCCGCAATCTCTTGCCAAAATAACTTCTTTCATGACGAAGGGACGGACGGTCTTCAGTTTGATCGTTTCCAACTCGTATTTTGATCCCTCTATGGATAATATCCCGACAAATCTAGACGATGGTTAACCTGATTATTTTCGCCCAAACTGATCTAGCATGCCTTACTTCTCAACAGCTTCACCTTCACACAAACTAGTCACTACTGAACTTCCAGGTTGGATGACATCGAAGCCCTGTTCCGGATTATGCTGCGGGCCCATGATACATTCGTGTTCATGTCCCCATATAACAAGGTCCAGAAATCGCGGTAAAAAGTTCTCTGGTAAGTATCCGGTTTCCGAGTGGGCGTGACTATTCTACGTTTAGCAATGCCCGTTACATCGTCTATCAAGCCCATACTGATTCTGGTGCAGTGCCATAATGCTGAACCACTTGTCAGCCCCGCCTCCTTCGCTTTCTGGTCGCAGAAATTTAACTTTGTGATCACGGAAAGTGCGGTGTAATCGTTCATCACGAACGTTGGCCATGCCATATAATGCCATATTCGTATATCCTTTTCGGAACAATAATGGCGTCAGTGTAATGTTGTCGTTTTCAGGAACTCGCCCGAAGTGGTTGACGAGTCCGGTGACAGATAGTATGTCCAAAGCCGCCAGATTGCCCTCCTACCGAACACTAAGTACTCGCTACAATCAATATTCTAATAGCAGTACGTACTCCACTTGCGTCATCATGGTTACCACTTATAGCCAACACGGGAATAGCCACATTAATGTCTGGATCTTCGTAGTTAATGTGTCCGAATCTGGACAACTCATTAGATCCGCCTATAAGTGATCCTACGATCATACGTACGCATCTCTCAAAGCAAGTTCCGCTTCACTCAACAATTCCAGCTCGCATGGTTTGTCGCCGTAACATGTCGCACGCAGAGTTTTTAGGACTTGGTACATCGCTTTTCTAGACGGCTTGTTCTCGTGGAAGAGATCGCCTGCTAACAGAACCATGTCCACCTTACATAAATCAGCAACTGATGAAGACCCTTGTCTGCAAGGTACCTACATCACGCTCCTTCGCTAGCACCATAACCTCATGGAATGTCTTCCAAGAGTCATCGCCTCGGATCGGATCGCGTTCATTGTATCCGACGTGGTTGTCAGAAGAAATCAACATTCGTATCGTGTTTGGACCTGAAGTAATGGATTAGACATTGCCATTACAATTTTATTATTTAGACATACTATTAGCGATTCGTGACGCCGGCGCCATATTTGCTGTTGGGTGCCCCGGCTTTTCTGTTTGTCGGCACCTGTTTAGCTCAATTGAATGTCGTAATTCACCCGCGATGTGTGTGCACGCGTCGATTACCTAAATATATTACGCAGCTGGTCTCGCGTTCACTAACGAGCACGTGGCTCGCCATAAACAGGAAAGTCTATAATGGAGCAATGCGACCCAAGTTGTCCCAGCAATATTGCCTAATAATTTGTGGCATTCTATACCCATTATATACTATCAGCGACATAAAGCAAAAACAGTGGAAGATTCAATAGAACCAACCATATAATTAATATACATATAAAATTTCTTTCTAAGGTACAGTTAGTCTGTATATGCCGAAAGCAGCACGTTGGGTGAGCATCATCCGAAATATTTCGATATATGTATCTACGTAAATGCAAGCAACAAAGCAAGGAGCGTTAGAGCAGCAAATAACAAACTGTCAACCTCCGTAACATTGCTCATATCAATATATAATTTCCTAAGGCATATCTGAGGGTATAAGGAAGCAGATAATGTACAAAAGGAACATAAAACCACAGCAGCAACGTAGCAATAACGTAATGGATGATGTCACTAATCGTGACTCGTGTTGGTTCGCGACCGAGTAGTAACCGTTGTAAATGTAGTTACTGCCATTGCCATCTGATCTATGTAAGGCGCGTCCGTAGCTTCATTGATAGCCGATGGGACCTACGACAGTTAATATGAAGCAAATGAAACTTTGACCCTTGTCCAGCTTACGCACTTCCGCGCGTTACGTTGGCGCGGTGTACTGCCTGATGAGGTGCCCTATTGTAACATTGAGTTAATTACGCCATATGCGAAAAATCCCGAATAAGTACCTTTCTCTTTCGAGATTTAGCGGGCGCTTTCGTAGCTGGCCTTTTTCCTGGTTCCGGTATCTGGTCAGTTGTCTGCGAAATAGCTAAATTTTGTGTCTGCATTTTCTCAAGATCCGCACTCGCTGCTGTTTCTCTGTTATCAGGCTGACTATCAGTTGTATCCTGCCCAGCAGTCGAAGGACCATTATTAATTTCTGTTGAAGTCTCTGGACATTGACTAACGCCTACACTCATTGCATTTTCGACTATTTCATTAAACGCGTCCTCAGACGACTGAGTACTGTCACATTTCTCCCCCTCGAAGTGCGAGAATGACCTAGCTCGAACACATTTATCATTTGGAGACCGATCGCTGGCTGAATGGGTATGTTGGATCATATCAACCGGTGGTTTAGGTACAGAGAATATACTGGGGACGCTTAAAACAACGTTGGGTCGTCCCTCCTCATATTCTTTTAGCTTCTTAGAAACCTTTAAACTAGTTAGTTCAGAGCATGCCAATAAAGCACAATCCTCAAAACCTCTTCTAGACTCTTCCTTAAACCAGATATCTCATCTGATTTACCCTTTAGGTCTACTGCCATTCTAGTCGCATCACCAATTAGTTGATCGACTTTCTCCTGAGTTCGACTGTGAGAGTCTATTTCAGATTGCTAAATAAGGTCAGTTCCAGCTCTGATAGTTAGCAAGAAAAAAATACCAAGAGCTTTTCCAAATGCGTCTTATCAGTTTGAATTTTGTCTAGCTGCATGCGGAACTTTTCGACTTTAGTAGCGTGCGATTTCATCATGTTATTTTTCTCCATCTCGTAATCTTGTCTAGCTTGTAAGAATTGTATCTCTTTCTTCGCCATCTCCGATTCGTATGCTGCCCGGCCCTGGAACAATACGTTAGATAATCAAGGTATACCTATGACGATGTATACCTGTGACAATGTATATCTCTAACCTGCTCCATAAGATTTCCTTCTTTTTCTTGATGCTGTTCTAGTAATTTATCGGTATCCGCCAATTTTCGCTAAACATTTCATTACCGGAGGAAATCAGTTTGCACAATTTATCGTACATACCTCAATTTGTTGGCGACTCTCAATGGCTATTGTCAGTTTCTCTTGCAGCTTCATATTCTCGCTTTCTAACATCCCATATTTCTCTGTCAACTTCGAAATCTCGAATTTCGCTTGTTCCAATGTATCCTTAGCAACCATTGTCTCCCTGTGATCCGCGAGCTGTTTCTGCAAAGCTCCAATTTCAGATTTATCAAGCTCAATAGTTTTCTCTCGATCAACTATTGTTATCCTAAGGGAGGCATTTTCGCCTTGAAGCGTTGTATTTTCATCTCTAATGGCCGCCATTTGTGAAGAGAGGACAGATATATCATTTTGTAGAGCGTCTCGTAGATCAGCGATCGCCTTGTGGAGAATTTCACGCCGTCGGTCACTATTTGCAAATTTGTCGGTCAAATCGGTGCTGGTGCTGAGAGTCCTGCACAACATTAGAATCCCTATTGCGTAATTGGCACAACCATATACTTTTCTTGGATCTCCTGCGACAGCTTTCGAATGCTGTCAATCATGGAGATATGTTCCTGAAACCTCACATCCATGATATCTTCGAATCTATTCTATATTTAGAATCCACACCACTTCACCGTCTGAATGTTAAGTCATACCTCGATAGTCTGTCCTCAATCATATTGAATTCAATCGTCTTCTCCTCATTGTACTTTTCGGTCAAGGATTCATTTAAACCTGTCAACTTTTGAATTTTGTCTTCAAGAGACAAGACTTTGCTCCTTTCTTCTACTAGCAGGCCGGACTTGTCGTCAAGCTTATCTTGCAACATCTCACAGGTTACAGATTCTAATTCAGAGTTAGTTAGAGTTTATGGCTCATTATCGATGAACACACTCGAATGAAGCTCTTTGTCAAGATCATGCAGCTTCTGTGATATTTCAGCATCAAGCTGACGAGTGGATTCAATATCTCGCCTTCCCACATAGACGTCGCTCTTGAGCTCTACAAGAGCCAACTTCACTCCGTCAATTCTGGTAACAAACTCATCCATTCCATGCCGGAGAGATTCGCGTTCAATGCCGATCTTCGCTATCGTCTCATTCAAGTTTTGAAATCGCTCTTTTAGTGAACAAAGCGATGCCTTCGTGCGTCTGAGTTCTTCTTTCGTAGAAGATAATAAATCAAGCGAAGATGCCAATTCTTGCTCGACCCTTGACTTCTCGTGCTGCAGCGAATTCAGGGCACCAAGTATAGGATCAAGTGGCTCGTCTGTAGTTGTTGGAGACGTCTTAGGAATGACTGTCGGGGTTCCTGTAAATTTCCTGATATTTGTCGGAAATTTTACCAGTACAGGCGACCGCGGGGCGAGGCGATTCTCCGTCTGATCTTGATTGGTCAGTCTTGTTGTAGAGGTTCTAGCTGCTGATTTCGATGGTGATTTTTGAGCAGATTGTAAGGACTCTACGTTCTTTATCAATAGCGAGTCATCGTCTTCCGTCAAACTAGGTATTTCCGCAAATGACGAATTAGCGAAACTAGAATCTAGCGAATCCTTATTCGCGAGATGTGCGAAGCTAAATGCAGGCATAGCCTTCGTGCCCGGCGGCAACACGTCCATTTTTGACTTCCGATAGCCGTGCAAGACATGACTCTTGGGAGGGGGGCTCTCCAGTGTCAAAATATCCTCCATGAATGACGGCGATTCGACACTTACAGCAATCCAGCTATTTGTAGCCGGCGTTGTAGGCGACGAAGGCGTCATACTAGAAGACAAACTATTTGTGCCGCCATGTAATAACTTGAACTCGTCCGATGTTGGATTCTCTGGTGCGCTTGGTGTGATGTTAGATGGCTGCGAAGAGAAGGGCTGGCGCTTGTTTTGATCGGGCTGGACGGCCTTGGTCGAGGAATTTAGCAGGGCTTTGCTAGGATCCTGCTTTCCTGAGCCCTTTGGTGCTGGGTTCATTCGAAAAAAATTGGGTGCCGGCGGGATGTCGATGAATGAGCGACTGAAGCCAGAATTCTCCGGCGGCATGCTTGCGGAGAACGTGAGGAAATAGCGCTTCCCAGTGCAACTGATAACACAAATAGCTTTGAAGCCTATACGTAAATATATTCGATACAATCGATGACTGAGAATGAAGAATGGTGTGAATAGTGCAGGTGAGGGATCGAACGTGGATCCTGAAGAATGAGATGAGATAAGATGAGATGAGATGGGGTTGGGGGTTAGCCGTAGTTAGGAGATGTTCGCGATGCAGAGTGGCCATCAGCGGTGCAGTATAGTTGCCATGCCAACCAACGTAAGCAAGAACGCTATGTAAGTTTTTAGGTGGGTGTAACGCCGCACCATTATAGTCCCATTTGGGTCGCGGCTTTGTTTACTGTAAATCCTGTCGTCAAGCTCAACCGGCTACCCATGTTTTCAGGTATTTATTCCTCCCGATACCGCAACATTTCCTCAACTGTTGTGGAGTATAAAAGCAATGGATCGGCAAAATCCTGGATTAAGATACTATGGCCAAGGTCGAGATGGTCATTTGAAAATAAGGGAGAGCTCAACGAAGCCACTTTCGGCCTCAGGTTAGTCCCTCACTTATTTCACTATCAGTAGATCATGCTTGCTCAATGATTACGCAGGACCATATCGACCAGTTTTAACCTTGAGTTCTAAAGAGAAAGGCTTACCTGCATCCGCCTCGTTTGCCAGCTGGCTGGAACCATTGTCTCCGAATGCATCTGAATGGCGTTCCAAGCAGGATGTCGCGATTTTGAAAGCTCTATCTGCTAGCGCGCAGCCTAAGAGCTCGACAGACGTTAACGTCGAGAGACGACCAGTTTCCGACCAACCAAAATCTAGCAATCTTGGCGGGTTCGTTGCATCAATGGCTGGTCGTACGACGGGCCGGCCGTCTAGCAAACATTCTGGTACTATAATTATTGAGGATAGTCCTCAGCCCGTGAACAGCCGTAACAGCTCGAAGTACACTGTCAAGGTCTCTACTGGAATCCAGCCATTTGCAAAGCATCTTGACTCTATGAACCAAATATCTGGCTCTTCTGCCAACAGTCGTTCTAAGGCGCCAAATGGTGAACAGCCTTACGATGACATCCCTTTCACATCTGCAGGTATAGTTAAGCTGTGCCTCATGTACTTACTATATGATGGCCCTAACTCAGTACAGACTACAGCTATATGTCATCGGCTGATGTAGCTAGCTCATTGAAGGATATTTTTACCAGTGCATCCGCTAGCAAAGAGAAGAAGGACATTGCAAGTGCGCAAGATCACCTTGTGGAAGGATTAAAGGTGAAGCTCCTGGACCATCAAGTGGAGGGACTAAAGTTTCTACTAAGTCGAGAAGACAATGATATTAAGCACAAAGGCGGTATGCTTTGTGATGATGTACGTATGTTGGTGACGTCAAACTTGTTCGAGGCGAGACTAACTTCTGAAGATGGGTCTGGGCAAAACAGTTCAATCGATTGCCTTAATATTGTCACATAAGGAAGACAATGATACCCATAAGTCGAAGAATGCGTGCAAATGCACTCTAGTCGTTGCTCCGTTGGCATTGATCAATCAATGGGCGACTGAGATCAAGACTAAAGCACCCAGCCTATCTGTTCTAATTTATCATGGACAGTCACGCTCAAAGTCGGAGCTAGTGCTCAAGGAATATGACGTGGTTATTACAACTTACCAGCTAGTTGCCTCAGAAAACCAAAACAATGGCGCTCTATTTAAATTAGACTGGTGGCGTCTTATTCTGGATGAAGCTCACACAATCAAGAACAAGTCGTCCCAATCAGCGCAAGCAGCATGTGCTCTCCATGGTCTTAACCGCTGGGCTCTTACTGGAACTCCTCTGCAGAACAATATTGATGAACTTCATTCTATGTTTAAATATTTACGGATTCCACCACTCTCAGATCCGGTATTTTGGAAGGACAAGATCAGCCGACCCGCGGCTGCCGGGCGCGGAAAGCTCGCTATGAAACGGTTGCAGGTGGTTTTGGCACAGGCAATGTTAAGGCGAACTAAGGATGTTTTGGTCGAAAACGGAATGAAATTACCAAGGCGAGTTGTCCATAAATCAACTGTAGTACTTACTGAGCCGGAACGAGCATTCTACGACAATTTGGAGCAGAAGATGGGCAATAAGATGCAAGATTTGATCGGAGAGGGCGGCCAGAAGTACATGAGCGTTTTACTGCTGCTTCTCAGATTAAGACAGGGTATATTTAGGTTCGTTTGTATTGTCGACCATAAAATATGCTGACCTGTTTAGCATGTAATCATACGGCAATAGTTGCGTCCAAGCTTTCAGACAATAGTGACGCGGTCTCGCCCCCCGCTCCAGAGCCCACTAAGATCGCCAGCAATTCAAGGGTCTCCCAGGACGAAATTGATGATTTAGCTTACTTGCTGGGTGATATGACCGTCGATATTCGGAAGTGTACCATATGCCAGACAGAGTAAGAGAAAGATTGTTCTTTAATTTCAGTTTGTCACTGACGAATGAATAGTCTCTCTAAAGAAGAATCCAAGCAACGTGCCGAATTCTGCGAGTACTGTCGATCTATTTTTGTATCTCAGGGTATCGGTTGGACGGTTCCCAGTGCTAAGATAGTGCGTCTGCTGTCCATATTAGAATCGGACCCCATGAGAAAGACAATAATCTTCAGTCAATTCACAACTATGCTGGACATCATTGAGCCCTTTCTGAAAAATCAGGGAATCAATTTTGTCAGATGTGAGTCCCATCAAATTATTACCTGCAATTTCTTGTAGCTCACAACGCACATTAGATGACGGATCTATGCGTCCTCAGAATCGAGTCCAGTCGCTAGAGAAGCTAGCCAACAATCCTCAAGTCACTGTGCTTTTATGCTCCTTGAAATGTGGTGCTTTAGGCTTAAATCTGACTTGTGCGTCACAAGTCTTACTGGTAGATCCCTGGTGGAACCCGATGGTGTCTGAGCAGGCGATCGATAGAGTCCATAGAATCGGCCAGACACGCGACGTCGACGTCTACGAAATCACAGCGGAGAACACTGTCGAGGAGAGGATTCTTAAACTCCAAGAACAGAAGAGACAACTAGCGAGAGGTGTGATGGACGATAAGGCAGGCAAGCTCAATGTAAACAGGCTTACCAGAGACGAGATTCTGTTCTTATTCAACAGATCTCACGACTCGCAGGATGTATAGCTTACTTTGCCGTTTCGGTTGGATTTCATTGATTGACAGCTTAAGTTAGAGTGATTTGGTTTCACATGTAATACGCAATATGCCATAATTGGATATATATCATAGTTAACAGGTCGATAGACTAACCATAATGCCGTGGCGGATATTGCATCCGAAAGGTGATAGCCGTCTTTGGCTATGGACTTGCTAATACTGCACCCAGCTTTGTCTAAACGTCGCATACCCATCAGAGAATACTGGAAACGCAAGCTGCGGTAGACGTGCGTACATAATTATTAAGCGAGCGCATGGAGAGATCTGCTGCAATGTCCACGAATCTCATTGCCGATGGACGCTCATGAGCCTCCAGAATGGTGACGTCATCCTCAAACCGATCCCGGGGAAGCTCAGCCCTCATTAAGTTTCCACTCGTGGAGGGAGCCCGAGCCAGCGCCACTCGGACCGGCATTATCCGAGACTCCGATGGGCAGCTGTTCTTCTGCGCCACCACCGCCTGGCGGATCTTACATACAGTATCCCAACACCACATCGGCGAACAAACATGTGACTACTCTGAACCGCCCCAAACGCAAGCATTTGGTTAGACCTAGAGTATTAGTTTGATTTATATATTTGCGGAAATCTTTCTATCTTCTGTATAGCAGTTTCCTGGCCGCGTCCATTATTTATCACAGTCATAAACGGCCCAGTCATTGCGCTCAACATTAATATCACTACCGGGGAATGGACCGATCCAAGCCAGACGTTCGCTTGATTCACTTTAATGATATCTATCATATCTCACCTCAGTTTCCTGATGCGCACATCCCTGGTGGCGCTGCGAGATTTGTCACACTGGTCAATCAATACAGGAATGCGGAGCAATACGACGACGCGCCAGAATTGATCACAGTGTTCTCTGGCGACGCATTCAACCCGTCGTTGGAATCGTCGGTCACTAAAGGGAAGCATATGATAGATATTATGAACAGCGATCATATAGGGGTAGATGTCGCTGTTTACGGCAATCATGATTTTGATTTCGGAGTGGACCAGTTGATATATCTCAAGCGCCAGTGTGACTTCCCGTGGATGATTGCTAATGTCCTCCTTGACGACGTACCAATTGCAGAGGGTGTGGAGTACGTGATAAAGGAAGTTTCTGGCATGAGAATAGGCTTTGTTGGATTAGTAGAGAGGTATTGTCGACCAATTTGTCACGTACAATGTATGGCTTGCTAACCAGAAATTAGGGAATGGCTAGAAACAGTCAACTCGCTACCGCATGATGTAGTCTACAAGCCATTTATTAAGGTCGCTTTGGATATAGCACCGAGGCTGAGACATGAGGAGCATTGTGACTTGGTCGTTGCACTCACACATATGCGCGAGCCTAACGACATAAAACTTGCAGCTGCCGTACCAGCCGGATCGTTTGATATAATATTAGGCGGACATGACCATTTTTATTCTCATAAAGTGGCCAATGGCGTCGATGTGCTATGCAGCGGTACAGACTTCAGACAATTGAGCTACATTGAAGGCTTCCGCGATCGTAACAGTGGAAAGTGGACGTGGAATATTACAAGGCGTGACTTGACCAAAGATATAGCAGAAGATGAGCGAACGCAGGGACTTGTAGAGTCGATCTCGGGATACATGAATCGGCAATTAGACAAGGTAATCGGATGGACGGATGTAGCATTAGATGCCTCATTCGAGACTGTGAGAAGCCGAGAAAGTAATCTAGGAAATTTTGTCGCCGACATTCTGAGAGTCTGGTATGATGCAGATGTCTCACTAGTCGCTGGAGGCACAATGCGGTCTGACACTGTCTATCCGCCAGGGCCAATCCGAATGAAAGATATTGTTCTCACGTTTCCATTTGAAGATCCGTGTGTCGTCATTTCGGTCTCCGGAAAGGAACTCCTGGAAGCGCTAGAGAATAGTGTCTCCAAATTGCCAGCACTGGAAGGACGCTTTCTCCAAGTTTCTGGTATGAAGTACACGTACTGCCTAGAAAAGTCTCCTCGAATACAGTCAGTCGAAGTTAGTGGCGTGCCTCTGAATCTGGATCAATTGTACTCATGTGCAACCAGAGGCTATATGATGCATGGCAAAGATGGTTTCGAATCGCTAATGGTCCCGGCAGATCGCCAGATAGTGGACGATGAGCAGGGCCTACTGTTAGTGCAAATGCTCAGAATGTGGTTCTTGTCTATGAAACTATTCAGCAAATGGCATGAGCATAGCCAAAACAAGGCTGTAGATGTGAGCTCAGGCGTTAATAGCTGGAAAAAGAGACTAAAGAACTTGATCAGTGACAAGCTGCACAACAGGGATCTGACGATCAAAGAGCGTGACGAACTGATGCGAGAGAAGGACATGTTAATTGAACAAAAAGTACTGGAAATTTGGCAAACTGGGAAAGTTACGCATGGAAGAAATCATTCGGATTCAGATACCCATGGAATATCGCCTGAACTAGAAGGAAGAATCATGCGCGTGGATTCCAATGGTAGAGCGATTAAGTATTGACTAGACGTTGGTCTTGATTTTGATTTCGGGTTCGTTACAGTTTCGTAACAGATTATATGCAAACTGGTATTATGAAGCACTTGTAACGGATAGCATGTGGTAGAATGCATTGCTAGATGGCGTAACGTTGTATTTTAGACCTAATCAAGTATTCGTATGTCGCTTTATTATAAATTAATAATGCTAGGTATGTGTTGCATATTATTATTACTGTACATCACTTAAATAATATAGATTATATTCGGGTAGCGCTAGCATTCTACCTGTCAGTGTTAAATTATTCTCATCGTTATTTCATATTGCAAACTAAGTCTGAATTTCTGTGTTAAGCTCTACTGTCAGGATTTTGTGACCCGTCGTCACGTATCTCCTCTGAAAGGTCCTGTGTTTGTATCAGAAGTAGAGTAGACACACCTCAGCAAAATGACGGTTTCATGTAAACTCAATAATTCCTTTATCACATATGTACAATATTTCATTATTGTTGATCTATAATACAAGTGTATCACGACTTAAGTCCGACGCCATTGTTAGTGATATGATCACTGTGAACGTCCTAGTATGTCATCGATATTCCGTTTAGCATTCTTGTATGTAGTCTCCAAGTAGTTAAGTTTCTTTGTCAACGCTTCTAGCTGGTCCTGGGTCTCACTCTTTTCCTTTTCTAATCGCGCGATATGAGATGTTATGGGAACATTCAAGAACCTATATCAATGTTAGTGCATTGTCCGCATCCCGTAGTAGACATCTAAGCTGTTGGATTCTACATTTTTCCAACGCCTTCCCAAACTCCGACTGATGGTGGAATATCTATCAGTTCTTTCATTGTCAGATCTGTTAATCTTATGTCGCGCTGTTTTTGTGCTATTTGTTGTCGAACACTCGTCAACTCTAACTGAGCCTGCATAACTCGCATTTCAATCTCTTGAAGGACCTACAGAATTATTACCATTAGTGTCCTGATGCGAAGGTACAGCCATGATCTTGCAGGCACAAATGGGGACTCGCCTTCTGGAGAGCTTCCGGTGGAATCGACATTGTGAGAGAAGTTTCAGAAAAGCGAACTTTCAATAGCAATTAATACATTCCCTTAGCTAATAGTATTGTATTGACGTTTCATTAACTTCCATCCGATGCAGGCGGCCTGAGTAGGAACGTACGATGGGTTATATAATTATCATCACTGCTTTTGACAACATCAACGAAGTTCAGGTGTGATCCTTGTGATTCCAAATATGGTTTTGTGATTCCGCGTGTGTAACGACATGTGCCATCCATTTACAAAGCGCCTGTGAAACCTAGCCCTGAATACAAGATCGGACGCGTAATGAGCCATGCACACAAAGTTGATAACGCTTGCGCTTAGAGGATGGTCCCTTAATTCCCGAGGAAGCTACGCAGTTTGGCAGCATGTCATTCCCCATTAAAACCTGCCGCAGCTTCTACGCGACAGAAGCTGTATCCACGTATTCAACCGTCTTATGAGCCAACACTGAGGCTACTCGTCATTCATTTATATTAATCGTGCACTCACAGCACTTAATTAGAGCAATATGACGGGTCCACGTGTGATCCCTGAGTGCTTTATTCCCCTGCAAGACGCAGATGCGCAAACCCAGAGCACGCGACAGCTTTTAGCTGATGTGTTCCCGTCATGGAACATTGACAGAATAGACGTCATGTCGCTAAAAGGCGGCATTACAAACTGCGTAAGTTATTATTCGCATCCATGCATTAGAAGGTACTGGTCCTGTGGCTAATAATCACTTCTAGCTGCTAAAATGCGTCTACAAAGCAGGCACTCAGCAGGAAATCGTGGTGCTTGTGAGAGCATATGGGCGAGGAACCGGAAGTATTATTGACAGGAATCGTAAGTCAGCTTGTGGGCTTAACTAGGCTTCGATTTGATAGCTAAATATTGAATACGCAGGTGAATTTTGCACGCACGTGCACCTTCACTCATACGGTCTCGCCCCGCCACTGCACGCTCGATTTAAGAATGGACTGGTTTATGGATTTGTTGCAGGTCGGTCCGTCGACTATCATGAACTAAGCAACCCAGTTTTAATGAAAGGCATATCGCGAATGTTGGCCCAATGGCATACTGTTCTCGATGCCTCGGCGATCAAGACACTCATGCTAGAGCAGTCCGGTTTAAAATCGCACGAATTTGTCGACGATATTTGGCAATTATGTCAAAAGTGGATAAATAACTTGCCTACGGACAACGACGTGCAAGTTAAGACTAAGACGGTACTAGCTAAGGAACTGATGTGGGTGAAGAACGAGATTCAGTACAAGGGTGGCCCAACAGTAGTTGCTCATTGTGACTTACTAAGTGGGAACGTGATAGTGCCAGAAGATTGGTCATCAGAAACATTTTCCGATATGCCACCAGTTACATTCATTGATTATGAATACGCTTTGCCTACACCTAGAGCGTTTGATTTGGCCAATCACTTCATGGAGTGGCAAGGATTTGACTGCAATGTCTCTCTAATACCGAAAGTAGGCGGGCCAGTCATGCGGGAATGGGGGAAGCAATATTTGGAGGGAACCCATCTTTATAAGAAAGGCTCGACTGAGAAGCAACAGAACGGTGTCTTTGTAAGTGATGCAGATGTCGATCTCTTAATGCAAGAGATACGGACCTGGTGGGGTATGCCAGGATTCTACTGGTAAACTTAATTGATTGCATTGTAATTTTAAGGTAATGCTAATGAAACATGTAGGGGTATATGGGCTACGATTCAAGCTGTCATTTCAACGATTGAATTCGACTACACAAATTACGCGCAAAATCGCCTGTCCGAATATTGGTCATGGAAGCAAAACTATTTATCCACTAAGAAACCAAATTGGGAAAGTAATTTATAGATTTGCATTAACAAGACTCATATGAGAGAGAAGGTTGTCACTTGGCATTGTGTTATGGTGTACTTTGTGTACTGTCCTAAATTTGTGATGGGTTCGTTATGGTGTACTTTGTGTACTAAGTCCTAAATTTGTGATGGGTTCAGGTGTCCATGGGTATGTGTTTGCATTTAGCGGTCTTTATACTAACATTTTCACGCATTGTATCATGCTTGCTTTCTTTCACGTGTTGATGGCTAAAAATTAGGAGTTGTACCTGTCAGCTCGATATAAAAAACAATTGCAAAGGTGTATATATATGTAACTTCCGCACTCCGGAATAGCAGATTATAATAGAATGTATTATGTCATCTTACTCGCTGTACGGCTATAACAGCGCCAGATGATTGTAATATCAATATAGTAACGGCTCATACAGTGCAAAGCAAATAACCTCTCAAATTTGAGTAATATACACTCACACGACGGGAAGACCGAAAAACTGCTATTGCTCACTCAGAGGTTTTCTGAGCCAGACGACTTTTCTTTTCCTTTTTTTATTTTTGTTTGTTTTTTTGCAAGCCAGTTTATTAAAGTTAGATATTACAATTACCCTAACCCTTAAATAGACTTGCATTCTCCTTAGGTTTTAGGTTTTTTAAGTTCCTTGTGGCCCAATGGCAAGGCGTCCGCCTACGATATGATGGTCTATATCAGATTAAAGTTAAAGCGGGAGATTCCAGGTTCGACCCCTGGCAGGGAAGCGACACTAGTTTTTTTATTGCTGCTTTATCAATGTGTAGTAGTTTCTATTTTCATTCTCTTGAAGGCTTTGCTGATAGTGATCGCATCCGTACATCAAACATTCTTCGCGTTCCAGAAGTGGACTACTGAATTATCTCCCTCAAAGCAAATTTGGTCAAGACCAACAATTTCCATCTTTTCATCATCCAGCTTCCATATCCGCATTGGGCGTTTCAGAGTCCCGTTCAAAGCATGCCGTAAGTGGCCATTTCAGTGTAACTTTTGCTGATAGTAATATTACCTTGAATGTCCATTGAGTCTTTATGTGTGGACATGAATCCATTGCTGCAAATTAGCTGTCCGCACATGCAAAAGTTTCGCGAAGCGAAGTACGCACTGAAACCCTGATGCGTAACATCCACGCCTGTTTAAAAAAGCTAGTAATCGTATCAAAACTTGTTATGGGCATGAGAAGAACGAGGTGCTTTAAGATTGCAGTGTCGTCTTCCCACTAAAAGAGCTTAACGTTCACGGACAGCGAGCTTCTGCAATGTATTTCTCAAAACGAAGCCCCGATTCTAATGCCGCAAAAAGATCAGTCGATGGTATTTGACGTTGAAGTGAACAGGTCAGCACATGCAGCATGAGGCTACTTTTCGGAAAGCGAAGTAGTTAATCTTTATTTCCAAAGATGCAAATCCATAAAGTCTGAGTCTCAACATTGATCTGACATAAACGCAGCTACCGTTAGCAGATAGCAGATAGGAACGTGGGGGCAGACGGTTTACGGCCGTTTCTACTCGATATGTGACGCCTTCTAATTAATCTTTCCAGTCGAACACAAGTGCTGGCGAATTCGAATAGATGGTTGTGAGTGTGCTCCGGGATCTGTACGAATGTGTCGCCGCATATGGAAAAAGAAAGAAACCGCAGATAGCTTGACTTTGAGTCGCTACAGCATTATATCGACAATTTCAGTGATTGATTGACTTATTGACATAACTTAAAGATGGTATGGAATACGCGTTTTCCTAAACGATGCTGCGCATTTTATGTTGCTAAAGAAAGTGAGAAACGCGGCACGCAATAATTTAGTCCACAATAGCCTAAAATTTGCCATAATGAGTCATACTTTTGGGAAAACAAATATTAATCGCTCTTAAAAGGAGCATAATAAAAGTACAATACTGTCATGATCCTCAGTATAATAAAAACAGTGGCAGATAATTAGTTCCTGGCCGATAGAGAGATGATATCAAAACATGTAAGTAGTTCGGTTTACCTGCCCAACACACCAGCGCAGACATCCCTTAAATAAAAAAATCCATAAAAGTAAGCACTAAGGCATTTCAAGCCCAGCTTGCACACTAGTCGAATCATGGCAGCAATCAGTATTGCCTTGATGATATATTCGACCAGGCCACTTGACAACACGCCGGATGGATGCTGAACGATGGCGAAAATTTGGTTGCAGTCATCATATATGAAACAGCACACAAGTATAAAGGAGACAATGTAACAGATAGCTAATATTATGCGGGGTCGATGTGGATCGTAGCGTTCAGTTGCGATTGATATGCCTCTGCCGGCATTGTTTACTAGGATATTCATTGAATGCTGCTGTTGTTGACCAGAGATCTGATGACGGAAAAATCTAATCATGACGTCCTGATTGTGCAAATACTAGCAACTATAAATTATTGAATCTAGGATGGCGGCTGGTATTAGTAATTAGCGTAAAAATCTGACAGTTTGATACATCGAGAACAATTGTGGCATACTTTGCACCATGAGAGATCCTTCCCGTTATGTTAGAAAATCCGTCGAGTTTGTTAATATCAGTTCTAGAGACGCACCAAGTCTGCTAATAAAAGTTTAGTATATATTTCGTTGTAGTTCATAAATTTTGCAAACTTTTACAAGTTATAAAGTCGCACACTGTTTTCAAAGCGCCATCACTCTGAATAATGGCACCACTCCCGTCGAAACGCTACTCGTATCAAAGCCCCAACAAATGCACCATCTGTCAGCTAGCCAGCAATCGAAAGTAAGAACAAGTTCACTGGTGCTATTAAAGATGTCTGGAATGCACGTATTTATTGTTTTGTTTGATCGTTGGTCGGTTGATTACTATATAATATTACAGCAAATAAAGAACGGTCCCATGATATATAATGTTACAGTTCGTGGCGGAACGAGAAACGAACGAACGGACACGGCCAATAAGAGAATATAAAATCGTAGATGATACAAAGAAAGAAACACCTTGGCCAGCCATCGAGATACAACCTACACGGCTCTCTTTGGACAAATTGGACAACAGCAAAGCTAAAATACAAATCAAAGATATATCCGCCAGGGCACAAAACTAAGCGCAAGAGCCTCACTCCCATGGACGTTCGAAATGGCGCGTTCTCAGATCGCGACGAACAAGCGCGCGTGGACCGGCTCCTGAGATAATCGGTCCACAACATAATAACCGCCGAAACCGCGTGTCGCACGTCGGTCGCGGGTGGCAGGCCGCGAGTCTGGTAGCGCCGGCGGGGGGATAATGGCGGCGGCGCAGGCAGACCAAGGCAATCGGGCATCGTCGTCCAGACAAGTGCCGACACGGCGCAGGTAAAATATGGGTGATCCAGGGAGCCAAAAGACGCTCCAGTACACAGTAGGGATGCTGCGACTTCAAGGTCATCCAGCCAGGAAGGAAAATGGCACTGACCTGGTGGATGGCCGATGTAAGTAATCGTGTTAAAAAGGTGAAACTGTTAGCGCGGGGATACAGCTGACCAAACGGGGACACAGAGAGCTGCAGGAATAGGGCTGGAGCGCTCCTGAACAGCATCACCACCAAGGGGAACGCCAGCGGTGAGAGACTCCCATGGAAGTGGGACGCCGGGAGAAACTGCATGGACACGGTGCAGCATAGAAAACCACTCCAGTGGTGGCGTATGTGTGACATCGGTCCTCTGGAGGTCGCGGGGAGCAGGAATGTCAGTCAACTGCTGAAAAAATTCACTGCGAATAAGGCTGTTGCCAGGCAGCGAGGAGAGGATTCGGACGCTGGTGAGGCATCCAAGGAGTCCCGTGAGGTGGGAACAATCTTCGAGACTGGCCAGACGAGACTAAACTGGTGTGCCATTTCCTTCCTGTGTCTCTGACATTTCACCCGGGCTCATAACCCTTCGATAAATCCCTAAAGCAGCAGACATCACAGGGTATTCATGCAAGCTCAGTAGAAAGATGACCAGATCTCAGCAAATCAAGCGATTGGTATCGGACGCTGAAGAGATAGATCGCGGTCATGTGCGACCGCAAGAGTCAAATGGCGGGACGGCAAACGAGGAGAGCGAGACAGGATCGCATATTCGCACTCCGGACGTTAAGAAATAGGGACGCGTGTAACAGTCGATGACATAGATAGCGGACGGAGACCCGCAATTGTGGAAATGAGACCGACGGAACGATCTCCCCGTGCGATGGAGTACGCTATCCAGATAGTGGTAAATTACACGGTCGTAAGGGCTCTCTCGAAGTCCAAGACGGCATTGCGGAGTGGAGGGATACAAGAACAGCAGAAACAGCAGCTGCGTCTGCTCAATCCACCGGCCAGGGATGAAGCTGGATCATTCTGGGGCCAGGGCCTTGGAGACGAGTCGAGTTCTAGACGGAAATGTGATTTTGCATTACAGACCCTAACCCTGAGTTTTGCTACATGATTTCCGTCTGGGTGACAGTTCACAGCTCCCGAGCAAAGTATTACTTGTTCCTTGTGGCCCAATGGCAAGGCGTCCGCCTACGATGTGATATTTCTATATCAGATTGAAGTTAAAGCGGGAGATTCCAGGTTCGACCCCTGGCAGGGAAGCTTTAAATTTTTTTTTGCCGGGGGGTTTTTTTTGAAAGCTTTTTTTGGTTAATGAGTTTAGTAATTTGTAGTAATTTGTAGTAATTTGTAGTAATTTGTAGTAATTTGTATTATCAAGGAAAGCTCGTATGAAAGTTTTAGGTAAGTTATATTTTTCTTCAGTATTAAAAAAAATGCAGAACCGTTAATCGTGTCAAAACCATAGAGAGTGCAGTTATTATTCAGAAGACTGCTCAAAACATAAATAATAAACTATTCGCAAATCTACAAAAAAGCCACATACACGTATGTATATAAACCAAGAACCAACTAGGCGGTGGCGCAGAACATAGCACATGGAAATGAGTATGATCCTAGTCTAACAATACATCGGCCAAACAAACATATACATCCCAAAAAATTCAAACTAAGTAGGTAACAAAAGAACTGTCTACTAATACACACACAACCATTTTTGAACCAAATGGACTAAAATTCAGGTCAAATATGAAAAGGACATATAACGGACAACCCATATTATACAAAATTTGTTTTCGTCGTGTAGCTTTATCGGGACATTGTCACAATTTCCAGGACGACGTTGATGCAGGTGCCAATGATCCACAGAGACACGCTTGCTATACCGATAGTTCTGGTCATACGCCACTTGCTTAGTGGAACACAGGTCAAGAACAGAAGAAGGTTCAAGAACAACGTAGCCGCAGATATAATCAGCGATGGCGCGATCTCAAGATTGTAGGCATAATCGTCATCGTAGCCGGAGCTATTAGGAAGAATGATAATGCCGGAAACACCGATACCGATGAGAATATTTAACATGGGACTACCAAAACAAGCGCTGATGGCCATCATTGGATATCCCATTTTAGCCACGGTGATGTTTGAAACATAATCGCCAAGTGAGTTGCCCTAAAACAATCAAGTTAGACACTGAATTTATCAAGTTGTACAAATAAACCGCGGGAGCGTACCAAAGCAAAGATAGTGAGACCGAGAATAGCGTCACTGATGCCAAAAATGACGCCGTATGCCTTCAAGATACCAACAGCTTCAACAGCGATGGCAGAAATCCACGAGATGCTCACCATGAAACCAACGAAGCACAATGTCGGCAGAAGCTTCACCGGTGGCTTATAAATCTCTGTGAATCTCAACAACCCGGCTAGCGCAATCAAACTACCAACTGTGACGTAAACAGTGGTTTGCAACAGATTGTCAACGTCATACCAGTTCATGTATAAGATTCCAAGCGGACCAAATAAGCATTGTACACACGTCAGCCACTTATTCCAACCTTTGAATCTCGTCTGCCCCATCACGTTTACCTTCCCATCCGCCTCCTCAGGACTATCGTCGTCTGCACAGTTGCCGCCGCCATCTACATGTACCTCAGGGATTTCGAAAGCCTCGTTATCCTCGTCCTCCAACCGCTCTGCTTCTACGACCGGAACAGTGATGGTGAGAAGGAGGACGCTGGGAACGACTATGATACTGACGAACTTGTTGAGGTTGGTCTTTTCATACAAACGGTCAATTGTTGGAAACAGTGTCTTCCTTACGTCGTACGGATGAGGAATGCAGGACCATATCGACCATCGTGAAGAAACGTCCGACATCTGGGAGTCTGCCTCCGAAATATTAGACAACGTCTCATTGTGATGAGGCTCTGGAGTACCCAGTAGGCCCACGCCTGGCGAGGCCGGTGCGTCACTATAACAGCTACTTCTATCATCAAAAGATATCAAGTCTTCTTCAGATATCCGGCTTACACCTTGAGGAACCTCTGACGAAGCAGGTAGTACTGATGGTGGCTGAAACGCCAGGAATCTGTCGAACGGAGAAGTCGACCTTGATCTCCTGCTGATACTGCTTGTATTCCGCGCATGAGTTTTTTTTGAACGCCCGGAACGACCATAGGGCGACATTCCACGCTCTGTCTGCAAAGAATTCGATCGACTTCTGGAACCGAATATCGATGGCATTGCAGTTAAAGATGATTGAGACTGTGATGCGATCTGCCGAATCGGCGACGATACCGAGGGACTCCGTAGAGGCTGTAGTGACGGTGATGCAAGAGTAGCAGGACCCATTTCGCCTTGATATTGCGCGGTAGCCGATGAGGAGGGCCGAGGAAAAGTCGCGGCAAAATAGGGCGGCGATCGAGAAGATGCTCTCGACGATGGGCGACTGCCTTCGCTGAAATAAGCCAGATCTCCAGTCTCTATTGCCGAATGAGATCTAAACTTATGGCCCCTAACATTTTCCTGGCCGTATGCATATCGCGAGGATGCCCCTGCAGATATTATGTGATCGACACTTAATCTGTGTGCATGGATAGGTTTATGTCGCCGTGAGAATCCTTGACTGACCGATCGGTTTCTGAAATGCCGAGCTACAGCTTCCTCGTCCAATTTCATTGCCTTCCTTCCTCGCTGTACTGCAGATCGTAATTCTAGAGCACCAATCAATGAGGGCCGGACAGGTACAGACGAGGCCAGACTTGGCGATTCACCATATCCGTATCCACTATGATTATTGTTCCACGGCCGCTGAAGTCGCATAGTCTGCGTGATTTCTCCATATGTGCCCTCCTGTAAGGCCCGAAGATGATATCGGTCAACCGCTCGTTCGATGTCCATATTCGAAGACGAGGGACCAGTGCCCAATAGTGGTGCAGATTCGACTTCTTGTTCGTCTAAACCCCTGCTGTCGACGACATTTGCAAAATACGCCAACTGTTGCTCAGAACCAAAACTGTCGGTCGTGGTTGCAAGCTGATCAGCGTGGTGGATTTGTGTCGATGTAGACCGATCACCACGCGTCAGCCACCAATGCCATGAGACCACGAATATGACATACACAAGGTAAAAGACAACCATAGCAGTACACTCCCATAAGGCGATACGACCATCTTGCAAGCAATACATTGCAAATCCAACGGCAATGGTGAAAAAGCCCAATTCGCGTAAGAACGAGCCCCAGTTGACAGTGAATGGGCATATGATCGCCATAGACCCCGCTACCACTGAGGTTATAAATGACGCAGCGCCAATAAGTTCTCCAACAGCCAATGACCCACTACCGGATTTCATGGCCGCATAAGTGCTAAAAACGTCCGGGGATCCATTGCCGAGGGCGAGGAAAGTGACGCCAGCTAAACTCTCCGACATGCCAAGAAGGTCGGATATAGTGTTAAGATTGGGACAGAGAAAGTCACTTGCAGTGATGCCGATTGTCGTGAATACCGCGACTAGCCATACAGTGATAATACCAAGCGCAATAGGCTTTGCGTCAGCAAACGTGCAATAGTACAGTTCGAGGTAATTGAAAAGCCCCAGTCGGTCATCGGCACAATACTGCTTGACGAAGGCGCACTTATTTTTTGCCTTTAAAACGTCGGAACACTTAGAGGTTATGAATATTAGCCAAAATATATTACTCAGTAGAGAAAAAAGTCTGTGCGCATACCTCTAAACCATCTGCTGCAGTCTTAAAGGTAAGTAGCTGGTAAGGCGTGTACCGCATTTTAAGTATCGGGCTGGACGGCAGTCGAGTCTCATCCGAGCCGCCCGAAACGGCGGACTCAGCATGCACACAAGCTGAAAGTGCCATAATAAGCAGGATGCATGGTAGGGCGAGGTGAAGAGCTTGCCGTGGCAATGAGAACGCGAACATCGTTGGCCGGTCGCAGAATGACGACTGAGAATAGGAGAGATCAACGGATGCTGGACGACATGCAGTAAACAGGCAAGTAAAACCACTGGTAGTGTCGACGGACAAGTTACAGTTGGCGGGTTCGCAAGTATGATTGACAGATACCGTTGTGGAGTGCGCGCAGAGCGAGACGGCAAGAGAGATTGTCGCTCTCGAGACCGATTTCGCGAGTCACGATGGCTGAGTTGCTACAAGGTTATACTTCGATGACGCCACTAGTGGAGCTTCGTACCGTTATGCTTAGTGAGCCGATAAGGGCGACAGGCCGTGAGTTACCCGGCTGCGAATCTACTCGTTACACGCGACACCAAAATAACTCTACGCAGTTATTACGTCGTCCGTGGAGGTATAATATAGACAATTTTTATTTTCCGCAGGCGGCAGCATTAAAAAGTATCCAGTACAAACCACAGGTACTGCCTGCCAGCTGTTAGCGGTACGCAACTTTCTGATATATAATGGTCGGCGGCCCACACGTGAAAGCAGAGGTATGTCGGTCGTTACCCTCTCGTCGGAATCATGACTGGTACTTACCGGAGCAATGACATTCATAACCAATAATGAATTTGTAGTCAACGAGGTCATCTCTATACAATTACCAAGGGTTTACCAAAGGTGCAGGCCAGTCTCGTTAGTAACAATCACTTCTATTGATTAAAATTATCAAGAAGCCATGAGCTCAGCTTACACGTGACCTGCCTGTACCATTACAGTCAAAATTCAATGTTTTGTATATTGTAGCATCAGAAGTCGTATATCAACCTGTGCTCTTTCTTATATGATATTAGTGGTGCTAATATGGCTGCGTATATATTGTGAGCAACCCACCCTACAGTAAATATTCAGAATTTTAGACACTACAAAATCAAGTCATGCATAAATAAATTATTAATTCTTTTGGTCTTTGCGTCATAGGATCTACGCTTTCACTAACGAAATTGCAAAATACTACTTGGTTCATACATCATGACTGGAATAACATTTGCAATCAGATTCAGCTTGCATTACTCGTATTGAATACGGGCTTATCTAACGATATCTAACATTCCGACCGGAGTCTGCAAGGTCAAGAATGTAACAAAATAATGCTCACAGATCACAGTAGTTATGAATGTTTGGTGGCGTCCATGGCTTGGCGACTTCGCCTCACCACGAGTCGAACTGACTCTAATCTCCACTAAAGTCTAGTCCAAAAAAGTCTACTTCTCTACTGTCGACCCTTCCAAAGAAAAATTTCCCCCGAACCCCGCAGACAGCACTCCAGTTTGTATGACAGTAGCTATTACTGCTGCACAAACGTAGAAAAGTACACGAGCCACATCAGTTTTATTTATGTATAAGTATAACTATACAATATTGACCTACCTTTTCCCTCTCGCTACTGTATAAAACATACGGCGCAGCGCACTAGCTACCCCATAAAATTATCTCTCAGAGAAAAACGACAGCTGACAGGCAAAGTACTGAGATGCTCGCCAGCCCAGGATCACTTTCATCACCCTCTTGAAAATTGAAAGTATGCGTTCTTCAAACGGAGCAGCGTAGGTGAGGAATTGCATGATTGCAGATGGTCGAGAATACTACGAATTCCAGCGAATTATTGAACGATGCTACCGCAACGACAGTGGTCAATCGCAATAGTTGAAATCAAACAGCGACCATCAAGCGCAAACTTGATGGGATTCTTGCTATTTCGGGGAAGCCTCAACTCAAACGCTACGGTCGAGTAAGGGTTAAACCACCCCTGCGATCTAGCTACTTCAACTAGTAGATCAGCAACAAATGGATACCTAGTTCACATTATTCAATATATCCCCAAGTTTCCGAATAGGATCCCACTTCTGACTTCTCCGTTGATGCTTTCATCCTGTGCATCTCTTCCTGGAATCTCCGCGCTAAACAACCAACGCAAAGGATGCCACGGCACGATTTTATGCCTCCACAAGCATATATCTCCCTGTGTAATCACAGTCCACGCCGCTTAACCTCAAGATAGAGGACTGTCACAGGTACTTTCATGGCCAAGCAAGAACTTACTAGCTTATCATTGCTATTGCTATTAAAACATAGCTCTGTGATTATGCATCAATCAGACGCTTTCAAATCCGCTATCCTGACTCTTTTAAGATTGGCTCATAGCGACCCCCGCCGGCTACACCACCCTTTCAACATTTAAATAACTACCACACTGCTTGCATCATACCTTCCAATGTAGTTTAGCACTTTACTGCGGATCACCTTACCTCTAAGTCTTATTACCATCCAATGGACTATTACAATATCTGCTGCACAATTCGCTTTCAAGATGCCTGGGGATCTTGGAGCTCTGGAGGGTAGTACCGCCGTCATCCTGATCAAGCCCTTGTATGAAGGCAGTCGCATCCACTTTTTGATGCCAGGTTCCAGCTCGCGTGCACAACTTCATCGTCACATGCCTAGGATCAGGGTTTGTAAATCAATAACCCCTGAAACTCGGCTCGACACACAAACCGGTTTGAAGCTCACTCGGCTGCAGTTCGACGCAGTTGCCTTGTCAACGCTAGCAAAACAAACTCGGCTGCGGCTCGTGTCGTGAAGCAACAATCTGTAACTTTCGCGTCACCGGGATCTTGCAGACTTTTCGACATGCATATCTGACGACCATATTTACGGCCTCAAATCATAGCCACAAACAATGCCGCGCCATTCATATCTATCACTTGACAGCACACCAGAGTCAACCCGCCGATCAAAGAAAGTGATTAACCGCCAGACTCTTTCACCAGTCAAACAGCGTCGACTCTCATCTGCGGTCTCTACTCCAATGCTAAATGATGACCTGTCAGAAAAACTTGTGAGGACGACGAACAGACGTAACGTGCTTAATGAGATAAACAAAAACATTCTAGCTTCCGTGGCGACGCCTCGACGGACCATTGATGGACCGAACAAAGATGCGGAAGATAACTCCGCATACAGCACTCCGCGAGTACCGATCTTGTCCAATTTTGAGGAATGGATGAAGCTCGCGACGGATAACGTATGCAATTGAACTTGGGTCTCGAAAGTATTGGACTGTTATTGACTAATAACCCCAGAAAATCAACGCCACGAACAGTTGGAACTTCGCACTGATCGACTACTTCCATGACATGTCTCTCCTAAAGGAGGGGGATGGAATCAACTTTCAGAAGGCATCGTGCACCTTAGATGGCTGTGTTAAAATCTACACGTCTCGTATTGATTCAGTCGCCACAGAAACCGGCAAGCTACTCAGTGGTCTCACCGAAAACTCGTCAAAGCAGCGAAAGAAGGGGGGCGGAAATGACGTAGCTGACAGTGACATCGACGATGAAGAACATGAAGAAACTACAAAGAAAGCCAAGACACGTGTGCGGTCGGAAGCGACTCTTGTCAAGGACTTCAGTGCCATTCAGCTTAAGAAGCTAGATTTAGAATTTTCTGTGGATCCTTTGTTTAAGAAAGCGTCTGCCGACTTCGACGAAGGCGGTGCGAAGGGATTACTGTTTAATCATCTTTCTATTGACAACAGTGGCAGAGTGGTGTTCGACACGAGCGAGGATGCTAAGGTTAATCCTTTGGAGGATGCAGAATCAACAATGAATGGTCCCTCTAAACAACTCGACTTGGAGCTTTTGCGGGGTAGGTTTACGAGTACATTCCGATAATAGCCTATTGACAAGACGTAGATCGCTATTTTAGTGATATCCTCGATGATTTGGACAACAAGTTCATCAGTCCGTCCCTGAAAGACTTCGAGTTTCCGGCGGATCCGAATGCTGTCCCGGTAGATATCCCGTTTTTACGATCGTTTAATGATGATATTTCTGAAATAAGTCCGAATGCTCCACGCGAAGACTACGGCTTTAATGATGACAGTGTTCACTACCCTGTTGAGCAGCCAATGGAGGGCGAAGGCATACCCAAAGTCAAGGAAGAGTTTGGAAATGGTGGGGACCTTTGGCTATCCAATATTAGATCCGGATCAGAGATGCCAGAACTTGACGACTGTTTTGTGAACGGCATTGACGGTGACCTGGAGGACGACGGCGGATACGAAAACGGACAAAACCTTGGATCGTACGTGCTTCAATTTGTTACGAACAAAACTCGGGAGGACGAGAATGACATTTTTGCCTACTTCGATGACAACATAAAAAAAAATTTAACCGGTATTCAACATTGGAGGATTCAGAAAGCTAAGAAAGGTATGTGTATGGCTTATTTTTTATTTGTACTTGAGATGTTAATGAACGTTTTAAAGATGCCAAAGGAACCAAGAAGCTTCAGCAACCTCGCCAATCGCGCAAGAAAGAGGAGCTCATTATTGACTTCCTTAATGAGGATGAGGAGATTGACGAAGGAGCCATATTTGAGCAAGGTAATCCTACCAGCACTCTACTTCCGAAATCACAGTGGCGATCAGAGACGAGAAACCTGCTAGAAGAAGAGATGAATTTCAATTCCACGAAGCTCCTCCGTCTATTTCTCAAGCCCCGTGTGCAGCTGCATTTTCTCAAATCTGGGGAACGAAGGAAAAAGATTGGCGTCAACACTCTGGTACCACGCATGTATGCGGAGGCAGGTGGACAAGCAGACAACTACGTCCAAAATCCTGACGACTCCGGTCCACAATCTCTCAATGACGAGTCGCGTCCTCAAACATATGACGCGAATTTCTTCAATGATGACGAGTTTGGTCCCGGACTTGCTGATGATGACAGATCATTTGTGGATGCTGCCGAGAATCTCGATGAGTATTCAGCTGAGATATCGTCTTTAGCTGATGGTGACAGCTCTGGAAGTCATACAGTGGTTCCTGCGGAGGCAACCGTTAATAACGAAGGCAATCTCACGACATTTATTCGACGCGAAGAAGCCCAAGAGGAGTTTGAATTTGGCAGCCAACTGGTTCTGAATGGTGGACGCAAGTTTAGGACCGATTATGTCAATTACGCTCGCGTTGCAAAGAAGGTCGATGTCAAGAAGCTTAAGGATAGTCTGTGGACGACTCTTGATTATGATCGATTTATTGCTCCAGAAAATGCAGCAGAGGAGACGCCGGAAGCCAGGCGCGCTAGCTTTGTACGTCCTGGAGCTCTCCCTGAGGAGGAACCCAAGTACTTCTCTGAGGTTGTTGGTAGCTTGAAGGAGTTGTATCCTGCGAGAGCTATGGCAGATATTTCAACTAGTTTCTGCTTTATTTGTTTGCTACACCTCGCAAATGAGAAGGGATTGGATATTAAAAATAGCGAGGATTTCACAGATTTGACCATTCGTAAAGACTCAACAGCAGTGATTGAAGAATATTAGGGAGTTACTCATCTGTGAGGTGTTCCGTGACATATTTGCATGCTCGTGAAAATTATTTGTGAATTTTGAGTGTAACAGTAGATTTGCCTTATGTACTTTTAGTTAAACTTAACCTTGCAATCACATCGTCAGCTTCTTTCTGGATTTCAACTATGATCTCCTCAGCAGTCTTAACTTCAATCACGAGGCCAACACCAGTTCCCACGAAAACGGCCAATCGATTCAGGTCAATTTCACGCTCAGCAACTTTATATTTGTCAAGCAGTACATCTTTTTTGACACCCCGCTCAGCGTCCAGATATGAGTCATTTATATACACTCGGCCATTGTAGTTCTGTGGCCAACCAGAGGTACCACGTAAATCATCATATAGTCTCGTACGGATGGTATTTTTACCGCCATCTTTAATTCCGACAATCATTGCCTGAAACGCATGATCAGCATCCGATTCACTAGCTGCGAGAAACTTGGTCCCAAGAGCAACCCCATCGGCACCCAAGGCCAATGCAGCGACGGTGCCTGCTCCGTTCACAATACCGCCAGTAGCCACAACAGGCGGAATTTTCTTCCCTCCCGTATTTCCTAGCACTGAGAGAGCGGACAATACCTCGGGGACCAGCGAAACAATACTGCCTGTCCTCGCCGTGCCGTGTCCACCTGCATCGTACCCCTGAACGACAAGGATATCGACCTCCTTGTAAATCCGGACTGCTTCTGCTACTGTTCCCACTTGCACAACAACTTTGGAATCAGGAGAAGACTGCCGCAAATTTCCTATCCATTCATCCATCTGAGCGTCAGATTTCGGCGCAAACAGCCAGACTGCGCATGGCTTGTACTGGCGCATCAAATTCATGAACCTGGCTTGCTCTGCCTGATCGACATTCCAAAGGATAGCACCAACACCGATAGGCAATGTAGAAGTTGACGCTGTCGGAATTGGTGAGGAAGTGATGCTAGAAGACGCATTCGAAAGCATTGAATCCAGATTAGAGAAATCGTAGCCAGCTCCAATGAAACCGAGTCCACCAGCTCGCGAGACCGCTAGCGCGAGCCTCTCTGATGAGAATAGACGCATCGGTGCTGAGAAGATAATTGGAGTTGTCAGATGTGGGAACCATAATTTAAGATCTAGAATAGTCATGATTGCTGGTTACTTTCAATGATGAGATGAGAATGTACACTAGAGGTGGATTTGCCTAGCCGACTAAAGCTTACCAGCGTAGATAAATGACGAGCCACATTAAACCTGACTAATGTGCTAATCCTGACGCAAATTAGCGACTGTTTAGTGAATATATGCGTATGGCACGTTGTACATGCTGGTGGTACCAGAACGAGTCATGTGCTACCCTACATCCTAACGAAGCCTGGCCGAAGGATAATGGTCAGGTAAGGTAATAAAATATGAAGTATGATATGTGCCCAGAAATAATTAATTGGCATATAAATACAATATACTTTTACTGTTACAAGTTCCCGATCCCAAATCTAATGTACAAATAATGAGCATGAATATGTACAAACGAAAAGTCATGCTATATGTCAGACCGTCCTCCCGTATCGTCGCCGAGCGCACAAATTGGCCAACTGTTAATGCTAAAACTCATCTACATCTGCCGAGAGCTTCCGCAACTCCCATTCCTTTGTAAATTCTTTCTTCAATTGCTCCAGTTGTGTAATCAATGAAAAAATAGCCTGCTGTAAAGCTTCCCGCGGCGTGTAGCCATCCTCAGTTTGTAGACGTAGGACAAAGTTGGCGAAAAGAGGATGCTCAACCTTATACGCGGCAAAAACAACTTTTGGGTCCTGTAATAACTGAGATCGTAATAGATTTCCCAATGTGTGATCTTCTCGTTCAAATTTAATGTTGACTGCGTTTGGAATTCGCGAATCTGGAGTGACAGTCACTCTTTCTTATCGTCAGCCATGCCTTACTCTCAACACGCATAGTCATAGTTAGAGGAAACTTACTTGGAAACGCCATCTGGCAGAAGGAAGAGCTCGAATCTGTCTGGTTGATTCATCTTTGCTAATCGCTAATATGATATTGGCGTTTGCGGGAACGATATAGCGATCCGACGTAGGGAACCCTGATCTTCCAAGACCTAACCCCGATGATTTGGAACTTATTTCGTGACGTGCTCATGTGCAGTGGACAAGGATGGAATATTATACAAATAGCTGCTTAGACTGCATATACATATATGAGCGATAATTAACAACTCCCAATAAATAATATTTACACCAACTGTCATATATGCACCAAATATGAAAATGCGCCCAAAATCCTAATAACATAGGAGTCTATACATCGACACCATCATGTCATATATGTGATTCCAACAGTATTCAGAATGCTTGTCTCTACATTTATATTCCGCCTCGACTCGAAGTCTCACTGTCCGTGGACGGTGTTTGAGGCTCGCTTGCTAATGTCTCCATTTTGATCGATCTGATCCACGGGTCATCCAGCAACTCGATTGCAGATGCGCGCTTGTATGGGTCACGCTCGAAGCAGCGGAGCAGAAACTGTTGGCCAGCTTCGCTAAGCTGGTCGGCGGATGGCAGCGATGGCTGGTGGCCTGCAGCGATGTGATACATGATCTAAACAAACCGCAGTTAGCCCATAATCACGACCATGCATCTTAAGAAATAATACATACAGCCCACTCATTGTCAAGATTTGCCCAGGGGCGCCTTCCAGTTGCCATTTCAAGAACGCAACACCCCATAGACCAGATATCAACACTCCCGTGGCGGCCCGTACCACTTCCGGTGATAACTTCTGGAGACATGTACATTGGAGTTCCAGTCATGCTGTTCAAATTGGTTCGGGCTGTCTCCCCTCCAGCTCGAGTCTTACCCTTCTGCGCAATGACCTTCGCCGCACCAAAATCGACAAACTTAATGACGCCTAAGTGGTCCAGTAAAATATCTGCAGTTATATTGTTAGCCAGTTTCAGATTTTTTTTTTCATAAACTCACTTTCTGGCTTAATGTCCCTATGCACGATTCCTGCCTCATGAAGGTACGCCAGACCCTCCAGCATCTGCAGAGTATATACCTGACTAACAGTCTCATCCTCTATACGGCCATGTTCCAATAAACTCGCAAGCGAGCCACCTTGACAATACTCCATAAAGATGAACACTTTCTCACGATGCACTTCGACTCCATAGTATTGTACAATATTTGGATGGTTCAGCATTTCAAGAACAGTCATTTCATCTTTGATTGACTTTACGATATGTCGAATCGACTGCGTATCTTGTAATCTGATCTCCTTAACGGCCATAACATCACCAGTCTCAAGATTAACGGCTGCATATACGCTGCCGAACGTGCCACCACCAATGAAACGGCCCTGTTGCCAGCGGAGAGACACATTAGTGAATGACGACGTCAAAAACATGAGATACTGAGTTTCACTGTTGCTGTCGTCAAGAACTTTTCCAACACTACGCTGTTCTTCTTGTTGTAAACGCCTCGATTCTTCAATCGTTGTTAACTCTTTCATCCACTCGGACTTTACCATCTTGATTGAATCCTCGTCATCCCGTTCCCCTTCTTTGATAGGGCTGATTGTCTTTTCTTGCTGCTTCTGTTCAAGAGCAGCAGCCAAACTAGACCTCGCGCCCATGATGTCGAAATGAGAAATCAGAAGCGTCATGCAACCAGCAACCTTTAGCCTCAGTCTTGAAAACTCCTCATCACTGACAGTAAGGATATTCACGCCCTTTGTCATCATCATAGCGAACTCAAGTGCATTTACGGACCACTGAAAAGTTTTTTTATCCGTTGCAACACAATCGTCACACACGAAGCTGACCCAATCGATACTGAGCAACACCAATTTTAGCGCGCAAGCGGCACGTCTGTTTGAGTCGAGATAGCGCATAGCACGTTGCCCAACTTCACGAGCAAAAATGAAGTAGTGGTTCACCATTTCCTGGCATCCGATTCCTTTGCATTGGCTTCTGACGGTATCGACTGAAGTGATGATGAGCATTCCTAGTTTGTAAAATGTCTTTCGGATTCGCTGCAGTTCGCGATCAACGCGAGGGAAGAAAGCACGCTGTTCCACAACAACTGAACAAATCTCTGAGACCGCATTGGTGAATCGGCTTCGTGCGGCAAGCAATCGAGAAACAGATCCGTCAACGACAAGTCGTAATCTTCCAGGCTTTAGATCAAGCTGAAGATCCGGAAGATCGAGATTCACGGTAGGACCATCCCAGACGAGCGGCTCCTGCGGACATATGAAGAGAAGATAGGAGAATGTAGTATCGTTTTCAGGAATCTCTTCCCTAGAGAACGCACGTACCATTTCCCTGATCATGCCCAGTCTGTCAGCCAATGAAGGATCTGCAACAATATGTACACCATCACGCTCTAGTTTTCCCGAGTATATCAAAAAGTGCCCGGTTTGTATTAAACTTCTGATGAATTGTGGCATTTGCTGCGCATCAATTGCGTATTCGCTGGTGTTCTCGAACCGATTTTCCAAGATTCTAATACTAGTCAGCTATACTTCAACTTTGACCAAGTCGATCGATCGCACCTTGAGAATCGTAAAAGCTTTCTATGGTAACCTCTGACGTGATCAATAGTAGTATTGTAAAATTTATCAATTTCTGATTCCGTCTGCACTGGCGGACCCTTCAACTGCCGCTCAAAGTACGACGTTAGCCGTTGCAAAAGTTTCCCGGTGAGAAGACTGAGTGACTGTGAGCTAACCGAAATTTGTGTAAAAAAATTGAACAACAAGTAATTGAATTACGACTGACCTGAACTGCTCGGCAATCTCAAGGTCTGCACCCTCAACAAATCGTCCCACATCCTTCAAGTAATTCCATTCTCCCTCCACAAACTCCGCCTCTCTGAACGCTTTGAAGTATCTCCGGCCCTTGGCACCGCCAAGAAGCTTACGATGTAACAATTCAAGATAAAACCTCAATCCATCCAAGAAGATATAATCGAAATTCTCATCAATAACTGTTGGTAATTCCCACCCCGGTTCGGGTGCCGATAGTTCAAAGTAATCTTTTTTGATGTCAACTGCGAGCTGGATTGAAACCTTGAAGACATCAATCATTTGGTCGATCATCATCATTGTAGGGTTCATAAGCTTGCGAGCATATATCAGTCTAGTTCGGATAATTTCTTGAATGAGTCGAGTAGGAAAGTTCAAAAGAATGAGCAATTCCTCCAGGTATGACGGCAAATGCATTTGCGCGAAAATGCCGCCTTGTTCAATTGTCGTTTGCTTCGCCTTGGCAATCAAGGGTCCTAGAGTCGCCAATATTTTGGTCTCAAATATTTTTGCCATGTCTGATTCTTTGAATATTCGCTCGATAAATGATATAGGTTCGCTCGTGGAAGCATTGCTTTCGGTCTTATCGGGCGTCCGTGTGAGATCCAGATCATCATTGCCAGTCCATTTTTTTAAAGCTTCGATTTGCGAATGTATACTCCCGGAAATAGTGACCCATGATGTTAACGCCTCGCATCGACTTTGAAATTCCGCATGGGCTGTCACCGGCTTGTCCTCGCGCATGGCCGATGTACACCTCCAAAGGCTCTCGCATTTCTCGATCTTACGTAAAATATTCTTTATCTGCTCGTCGGGAGGATAAGGACATTCGTTCTTCCCTTGGATCTGAAAGTTCATAAGCTCATCAATAACTTGGTCAACCTCCTTCCGAGAATCCTCTAAGATCTTCCTATGCAGAGCCAACGACCGACCACAAACTTTTGCTCTAATTTCCAGCCACAATTCCGTTTCCGGTGAAAGCTTTCCGGTAGTCTGATCTGTTTGTAACTTCCGCTTTTCCGACTTAACGACTTCGCCTGTGAGCACCGCCGAAAGCATAGCCTGCCATTCTAGTCTCTCTCTATTCTTGGGATTCTCAAGTTCATCAGTAGATGGCTTCTCTTTCGTCGTCGTCAGGTTTGCAGGTATCGACGGCACAAAGTCCGAGTCAAAAACATCTGTTTGAAAATCTGTTCGTACGGGGTAATCAACGACTGTGGAATCATCGTCGGCCTCAGAATCATACTGGCTGATCCCTCTTGTGTAGTACTCGTCATCAAGGTCATCTCGCATTTTCTTCAAATAGAATTTTTGCTGCGCCTCAAAATCATCTGTCGCTATTTGTACATGCGCGATTTGATCCTGCTGGTTATGCAGCTTCTCTTTTTGCTGCTGCTTGCGGGTTGATACCCGGTTATTTGACGACGATCGATTCTTTCTCGACGTTTCGGTTACTAGCTGCGGCTTCCGAGCTGGTGCGTAAGTATTAGATGGTACTCGAATCGTCTGCGGTCGCTGAGGAGCTAATTGAGCCTGTGGTTGCTGCTGAGGGTTCGCTGCTAGAGACACTGGCTCTTGCTTTGGACTGGGCGGTTGTTCCGCTGTGCTACCGTTGTAACTCATGATGCCGCTCCACTCGATTTCGCGATAGTATGCTGTATGGTTATTGTGAACGACAAATACGATTCTTCAATACTGTTTACGACTGCCTGTCGGTATGACCATGGGCTAATGCATGATACTCTGCATTCGATGGGCTCGCATTGATGGGCTTTGAGGGTAGGCGGATCAGCAGTTAACATGTAAATACAAATACCCAAACCCACAGTCCCAATCAAACAAGTTATTGCAACATCCTTCGATAATGGACAGTATGAAAATTAATTTGGGGTCTCTATGCTGTAACCGAAATAAATGAATAACTCCAATATGTAAGACAAATGTAAATAAATACAGGACCCAATACCAATACTGTAGCACAAACAAAGAATGATCAAATATGTCGGACAAAATAAAAGTAACAATCTTCCAAACAGAATACCCAATAAACAATTTAGCAATGTTAGGATCTATCACTGACTTCCTTAACAATACTGTACAAGTTAATGCTGTTTTATTTCAGGAAATAATTCTTGAACAACCTCATCCACAATCAAGCAAACGACATGAAGATTCAAGATCTTATTTTGAAGCATGGCAAATAGGCGCCGAGATGCATGGCGCGCGTTCGAGGAACCAACCACTTTAGCCGCCAGATCTATAATGGTGTCAGTGTATACAACCTCAAAGAGTCAGGCATAACGTCATACCTTGAACAAGGGTCGTTAGCAGGAACGAGGCGTCGCTCTTAGTCTTCGACTGTTCCTTAGAAGAACGAAATATACGCTCCGTAGTGCGACTACCGTTTGGCCACACTTTCTCACGAACTGAGTTGATCCCGTTGATTACCATGCCTTCTTCCGCAATGCCGTCGATCTGCTCTCGAATTTTTCTCTCAATAGTTCCACCGAGCAACTGCTGCAAAACTACCACACTAGCTCTCCCGCGAAGCCAATTATTACCCTTGTTCAGGTCAAACAGTTCTAGGAACAAGTCGCAAATAGGTTTAATAAACGGAACCTCTCCACTCTTGCTGTTCGTCGCTTCTTCGTATGAGTTCAGCTCCGCTTCCACTTCTGCGATGTCATGACCGTCAGATGAGCCGTACCTTGGTTCAGATGACTGGGCCATTTGCTGCAGCTGAACCTGTGCCTGGTGCTTGCTTCGTGAACTTCTGGCTTCACTGCCGTTCATGGTCATATTGTCATTGAATGTGGAACCACTCTTTGAATTCACTACGCTCAAGTTGCCAGCGCTTCCGGTTCGGACATGTCTGGCCGGAGGATTTTTGGGATTATTCTTTTGGCTCTGCTGCATGGTCGCAGCATTATAAATAGCACCTGGGAGATGAGTCGCATAATCAACGATGAAGTTATCAAATATATCGTCCATGCCGTCAGATAGCGTATTATACAGACGTGCGACGAGATCCCCTGGCTGATTCCGATGTGGCCCATAACGGCGCTTTCCAGACTTTCCACTTCCTGCGGCAGTGGCTGCGGCAACAGCTGCGGCTGTGGCCGCCGAAACATTTCCTGTCGTCGCGTCCGTCTTTGACGTATTCGTGGTCTCCTCTCGTTGGTATCCGTGGAATTCCTGAGACGACAAGAACGCGCGCAGCTCGCGGCTAAGACAAACTTCCGGAATGTGAAGCAGTGCTTGAAGATACGCCTCCAACCCAACCTTACGGCCCTCGATAAATGACTTTTGGAATTTCAACATAGCAACGCCTTTCTTCGGGAAATCAATATCATTAACTTGTGCGAATCGGCGACGCAGGTGCTGATGTAGCTTGAAAAACTCGCTATACCGGCGCGCCACAATCCATGCTGCTGATATCGATCCGTCAAAGCCAAAACGTTGGACCTCAATGATGTACAGAGCGTAAGCTTTACCGTTGTCCGAACCACTAACAGCTGACTGGATTCTAATAGTAGAGCGACCCTGAAAAAATTAGTCCAATTTCACAAGTCGAAGTCCTAAAAGGGGCACGTACATAAAGGCCATTATCGCTTTCCTGGACGATATACTGTTGTCTCTGAAGCTCCTTCCTCCGGATCTCTCTCTCGACGCTGGCTTTCGACTTTTTCAAAATCCGCAAGTCAGCAACGTTATTTGTCAATTCGGCTTTCTTCAGTAACGATTCCAGCACCGCGTCCTGATTCATCAACTTATTAATATCATCGGTAATATGCTGGATCGCCTCAGTAAGGCCGAGATCCCCTGGGTCTGCCCGATGAATGGATGATGCGGCGTCGTCTATCATATCGTCGGTTAACGCTGTGTCAAATTCGTCCTCAGAGGAGTATGAATCGTCCGAGAAAATGTCGCGAGAAGTTTCTTCAAAGAGAGCAGATTCTGATGGGAATATGTTGTTTTCATTGTTCATAGCTGTACCGAAGAGATCTGAACGTAGATAGGATGATGCAGCTGATTTGGATGTGTTCACGGTGTCAACGACCTCGAGAGCATTGACGCGGGACGACTCCATAGATGATCGCGGTGATTCGGAAGTTCCCGGAGTTTCTGGTACTGTATCTTCATTCGACGACGGGGCCATTGGATTTGAAGAAGCCGTTGAACGGCTACTGCTGGCGTCATCTGCGGCGGGCCGTGATTGCATGATATCATCAAATGCAGCCTGAACAGCCTGCACCACGTCATCTTCCGGTTGTACAGATATCGAGAGCCCATCTTGATCCAGATCCAAGCTCTTACGGTCGACAGTCATGTATTCGGGGTCGATATTAAGGTTGTCGTTGACTTCGACATCATTCGGATCATCTAAGAGTCCGACGTGATAATCATCTACCGTACCTTTTTGGGTCTCGCTCTCCGGGTCTGTTGAAGTGAGGTATTTCAGGAAAATATCCGAGGTCTTGAATTTTGGAAGGTCCTCTTCCTGCAAGAGATCATGGACCTCCCTTTGGGCTCGTAGGATAGCTCGCCTGGCGCGTCGGTAATCATTTGGTGTGCTGTCCGGATTATCCAAGAACTTCTTCACATCATCTTTGTAAGCTTGGGGGAGCTCAATCAGTGGGTCATTGAAATACGAATTGTAGATCTGGTTAATGTCGTCCCTGTCAGCAGAACTCCACGTTTCAGACGTGCTCCAGGTTACGGCTGATTCCGGATCCCCGTCGCTATCATCGTTGTCCTCTTCCAACGGGTTTTTAAACCCGTTGACAACTAGATAAAATTGTAGCAACACTGTTCTTCGTTGGCGGTCCATAAATTCCATAAAATATGATAAACCAGCAGAACTTTGCAGCAGTTGTATTATTGAATATTTTTCTCGTGGATCGGTGTTGGGGGTTTGACTGGGCGTTGCTTTCACGCCCTATCATAGGATTAGTCTGGTTAAAATAATACAGGAACGTAGAGCACGCACTTTTCGTTTAGAAGGAGACAAGTTCTCGTTCGTGAGATCCATAATTTTCAAGTCAATCAAACGCCTCGCATTTTTAAGTCGTCTAATAAGCAAGAGGTCATCTATCGCACTGTTAGCCTATACTCTCGAGCTAGCGTTCACCATTCAATATTTGCATACTTCCATCTATTAGTGCACGTTTCAGTTGGATTGTAATGTCATATCTCAGTCGTCTCGCTTCCGACAATAATGTACACCGTCGGATACCCCTGACAAACTTCTCATAGGTCCGTTCATCGGACTTGGCTGTCAATCTAACGATTGGCTGCTGGCTCTTGTTATACGCAGGATTTGCATGCTTATCCAACGCTGCACGGAGCCGCTGTACGGCCTTGCGGTCCTGTAATGTTGAGCTCGCGTACTTTTCAATAATTTGGTTCCATGTGTCTGGTTCCTCTAGTGCCGAAATGACTGGCAAAATTACAGAGCACGCTACAATCTCCTGAACGAGAATGAACACTGCTCGAGATTGCGCTTCGCGTTCGGGTAAAATATATGGCAAGATAGATCCCACTAATTTCCTAATCCATTCTTTCTCCGCGATTTTTGGATTTGGTGCCTTTAACGACGCCGCCGGATGTAATTCTCCGTTTGCGTACTTTGAGGCCAGAGCAATATCCAGCTCTCTTGACTCTGTGAACTGCTTATTAAGGTGTTTGCCCCGCAATGCTGTTTCCGCGGCTGCAAAGTCTGAAACATGTTTAGTGATGATCGGAATAATTTTCTGCATTGTGAAGTCCACGAGGTCAATTTGGAGCAGTCTATCCCTGATGTGTTCAATTGTGATTCTAATTGTGTTTTCGACCTGTGCCGGGAAAGACGCGTCCATAGAGATCTGTGAGTACCATGACAAAATGAAATCTCTCAGTATGTACTCGATGATTATATCCAATGACCCCGAAATGACGAATGAAGGAGGATATAGTGGTGACGAGGACGGTTTGTCCGAAGACAACAAGTCAAGTTCTTTCGCCCATGCTTCTGCAGTGGTGAAGGCGTACGCCGGAAACTTGACCGGTCTATACCGTCGCAAGTTCTCTGATCGAGGAGACGTATGCTTGTAGAAATATCCTACCGCAGCAAGGCTCAGGACTGCGCACACGACAACGCCAAGGAAGAATGATTCGATTGCAACTTGTGCTATGTAGTTCTTGCGTAGGAGAATGCCGAGTAATATCGCGCCGGACATCGCGAGGACGACTGTCGGTATGGATAATCGTTTTTGCGACATTTTACGTGCTGGCTGTGGAGCTGGACTCTAGGCATGTGCGTCAGGTCATAATGTAGCTTAGTGGGTGCGCGGTGTCGAGAGAAAATATTGCGAACAAGGTTAATCTTATTAACGCTGTAACCACGTAGAAGCACAAATGCCTTAGACCGGTACTGTAATTGAGATGATACAAGACTTTTGTGGTATCAGGCGACTGTGGGTGTAATCTGCGTCGAAATGGGCCCAACTTCTAGTTGTCGATGCGTCGATAGTACGTCGTTCTCACAAAACAAATTTCAGTCTCGGCGAGCGCAAAATCTCCCAATTTGAAGTTGGAGCTGCTCCCATTCAGTGTGGCTATCTTCGGAAACAATGCACTATACCAGCAATATATGTCTACAAATCACTTTTAAAGCAGGTATTTTCGGTATTTAAACTACGGTCACAGTAGCATTTCAAAAACATTTTGTTCCGCAATACGGAAGAATGCACAAGCTTAAAGATACAGTTGCATGTGTACATAACTGCTTTCTTGCCGATCATATTGACATGATCCAACTATCACAAATCCTGTTTAGTTATTTAGCTGTAATGAATATTTATTCATATGCGCCTTGATCCGGAGTTTCGGTTACTTGCGTATTACTGATTTATCGGCGGCGAAAACTGCGCCTGCCAGTCGCTGTATCGTGAATAGTAGTTGCTCGAAGCACCTTTATATATGCGACCGTTCTACAGCCACATACTTACAACGTGAAAAGTGGCAATCGAAGCTTATAATAATAATATTATTAAATTTTTAGGCTCCTTCATGTTCGATGACCGCTACTACTGAAATCTCGGTTAATTTACTTTCCTGAAGTTACTTAGATGTTTCAATTCACTTTGTTTTGATATTTTAAACCCTCCATCAAGGACAACGCGCGCATTGTTCTAGCAGTTTTCCTTCCTATACCTTCGCTTACATTGTACACGGATTAAGCAACACAACCTCTT